>NW_022589769.1:3336436-3397809 GCF_004348235.1 Phoca vitulina | reverse complement strand
TTCTCTTCTCTTCTCTTCTCTTCTCTTCTCTTCTCTTCTCTTCTCTTTTTCTCTAAATGGCAAGTGTTTGAGACAGGCTAGCACCAAACTGGGTCTTTTTCCTTGGTGGACTCAGAAGGATTAGAATGGGGACTTTCTCACCATGTGGTTCAGTGTTATTTAATGCCATATCAATCAGTGTTCCAACCAAAATCATGCCCTATAGCATTTGAATTCCAAACTTTGGAGAAAACTGAGTTACAGCCTTTCCCCCCACTCTTCTGGAAAGTTTTAGTTATGTGTCCATATGCTTTTGTGTCATCTGGCCTGGATAACATATGAAGTCTGTTATCACCCTGGTGTTTATGACCCTGCCTGATTAGGTTGTCTTTTCGACAAGGGTCAGAAATGTATCTGTTTGGGGGCAGCCTATGATGACAGTTAAGAATGATGCAGGTGTGGGGCACCTGGGTGGCTCAGTAGGTTAAGCATCTGCCTTCAGTTCAGATCATGATCTCAGGGCCCTAGGATCAAGCCTCACATCGGGGCTCCCTGCTCAGCAGGGAGTCTCTTTCTCCCTCTGCCTCTCCCCACACTTGTGCTCTCTCTCTAATGAACAATTAAAAAAAAAAAAAAAAGATGATGCAGGCATAAGTAAAGGAGCATTTGTTCTTTCAAAAAGAATTGGAAGAATCTTTGAGCTGGTTCATTGGATTCTTCTAAGTGATGATGTGCAGAATCACAGCTGGGACTGGCCAGGCTGAGCTCTGCAGCCGAGGCTCCTGGCTGGTTGTTAGTGAGTCCTGGGTCTTATGGAGTCACCCTGTGTGAGCCCATGAGCGTCTGTCCCCATGAGGGAATAATAATGAGTCCCATGAGTGAGAGTAAGCATGGTCAGAGAGGACAAGCCCTTGTGTATGAATGCCTTCAGCAACTTTTGAGGAGCTCTCCGGCGTCACTTTTAAAAACCAGACACAACCCCAGTTCTTTTGCAAGATTTCCAATTTTACTTTGCAGTCCCTTCCTATTGCATATTATTCACTGTCCAGCCATAGTAAAAAAAATTTACCCGCAAATCTCAGCGGTTTAACATCCAGAGGCTTAATTTGCCCATCACAGTATCTGTCCACAGTGGGAGGCTTCCATGAATTGTGGCTGCACCATGCCAGCCACTTCGTAGGGGAGGGATGTGGGAGAACTCACACCTGCTCTTCAGCCCGGAAATGACGCGGGCCGCCATTGCCCAGAATGAGTCACAAGGCTCCACCCTCACCGCAGGGGAGGCTGGGAAATGCAGTCCTCCCAGGCCCCGGGAGAGGGACATGAACCAGCCGCTGTCGGCCATTCGTTGTGTCTTCATTTTGTGGTTAGGTGTTGTTCAAATAGGGGTAGATGTCAAGAGAAGGGGTGTTTGAGTGGGGATTAATTTGACAAATGGTCATATCATTAGGAAATGGTTTCATGTTGGGATTGATTTTGCTTTGTTAGGCACCATTGCTGGGATACTGAATACTAGGACTGAGCTCCCAGCACCCCCCCACCCCGGGCTGTGAGCCCCCCGGGGCATGGCCACCATTGCCTGGTGGGTGGGGGCTTGGGAGCAGCCTTTTAGGACATATAGAGCTGCTCCTTCCCGCCCTGGCACCCGCATGCAGCGGGCCGCTCGGAAGAGGGGCAATGCTTTTCTGAATTCAGGATTTGAATTGGTCCTCACCTGTCTCCTCCACAAGGAATATTTGGCATCTGGATGCCACAAGGAGCAGCTCCTCGCGCCAGATTTTGTCCAGTAAAGTCTCTCCAGGGGAGGAATGATGAGAAGAGCAGTTTTCGATTTTTTTTTTTTAAGATTTTATTTATTTAGTGAGAGAGAGAGTGCAAGTGTAGGGAGGGGCAGAGAGAGAGGGAGAGCAAGAGAATCCCAAGCAGACTCCCTGCTGAGTGTGGAGCATGACTAAGGGTGAGACCATGACCTGAGCAGAAATCAAGAGTCAGATGCTTAACCAGCTGAGCCACCCAGGCGCCGTGGTTTTTGATTTTCTAAAACCCCACTAAAAATTGCCTGTTTTGGGGGCGCCTGGGTGGCTCAGTCGTTAAGCGTCTGCCTTCGACTCAGGTCATGATCCCAGGGTCCTGGGATCCAGCCCCGCATCGGGCTCCCTGCTCCGCGGGAAGCCTGCTTCTCCCTCTCCCACTCCCCCTGCTTGTGTTCCCTCTCTCGCTGTGTCTCTCTCTGTCAAATAAATAAATCTTTAAAAAAATATTGCCCATTTTTCATTTAATTTTGTTCTGCCATTGACGAATGTATTTCTCTCTTGCACCCCCTTTAGCATCTCTCTCTGGGCTTTAAGCGTGACCCCTCGCCCCACCACGCCCTCTAAAAATGTTGGTGCTCCTGGCTTTCATCATTGTCTTCCACATCACCTCTGCTGCATTGCTGTTCATCGCCACCATTGACAATGTAAGTCCCCTTTCCTTCTGACTGTCCCACAACCCCTGCATCCTGCAGTCCACAGAAGCAGGATTGAGAACTTCCCCAAGGTGATTAGAATATTGGGTTGTCCTCCCTACGGAGACATCTCGGGTTAGGCCCAAGGACTTGGCCTATGTGTGGAGGTTTGGAGCGCCCCATGGTTAGGTCTGGATTCACAGGGACCTGGCTTCTTTCATCCCTGATTGCCCCACAGAGCCTGGTGTGGTACCTTGGGTGTCGAAAGCTCTTTGAGGATGCTGCTTGGATTCAACCCTCCTCTAGATAAATTTCTCAACCTCAGCACTGTGCCATTTGGGGCTGGATCATGCTTTGCTCTGGGGCCATCCTTTGCACTGTAGGATGCTTAGCAGCATCTTTGGTTCCTGCCCACTAGATGGCAAGCACTCCTACTCCAACTTATGACAACCAAAAATGTCTTTGGACATGGCCAAATGTCCTGAGGGGGAGCAAAACCACCCTCAGTTGAGGACCACTGCCCTAGATCCCCCAGGTGACCCATCCCAGGTGATCTCTGTCCCTCCTGCCTTTGCCTTCTTCTTATAAATCAGGAACCCAATTGATAGTCACCTTGCCATGCCCTCCCTAGCAACGGCCCATGCTCCCCTGAAAAACTGAACTTTTTACTTAAGTATCCAGTTTGCAGCCATATGGCAGGAATGCATTTGATAAATGACCTATTGGTATAGATTAATATCTCTCCTGGCAGGAAATGAAGCTTTGTACCAGAGGTCCTCAATGGCCCACACCTTGATCCAAAGGCCTGGCTTCAATCCTGATCATTTCAACCTCAGAGGCATTTAGAGTCAGAAACACTGTTCCAGAAGCCCCCAAGTGCACCTCACGAGTGGCCACCAGCTCTTCCTACATCTAGGACTCCTGTTGATTAATCATCCCGTAACAACATAGACCATCACAACACCTGCCACTTAGGGAGAGCTCCCTCTGGCCAGGTCCTAGGCCCTTTTATGTGCATCATCTCCTTTGGTCCTCAGCTCAAGCCTACGAGATCGTCCCTCTTCTGGCACTGGTTACTGATGAGGGAACTGGGCCTCAGGGCAGTTTTGACACCTGTGGACTTTATGCGGCAGTAAGTGGCCGAGCTGGGATCCGAACCACTCCCGACCCTAGATCCCATAAGGGAGGTAAATGCAGTGATCGGTTTGGGTTCCTGAAGGTTCTCAAAAGTGAGTGGCCAGGGCAGAGATCACACTGATGCTGTGGCTTCAAGTATTTGGACCTGTCATTATCCAGAGGACCCGTGCTCGGTGAAATATATGGTAGTGAGTGTTCTTTCAGGGTCTCCTTTTTCTGTGCCTTGCGATTACCCCTAAGGGATCCTGAAAGGGTCCCAGACATGGTGAAAGGGACAGACAGACATTAGGGGCAGAAAAGCCATCAGCCCAGCACCCGTTAATCCTTTGGGGTACCCCTGGGTGCTTGTGTTGTTGTGCACTTACGAGAAGACACGGACAGGCCTTGGTTTTGCCCGTCAGGGAGTCAGAGGGTGTCCTTGTGAGTTAGGAATTGCGCTTGACATGTAGCCAGCACATGGTGGGAGTTCAGTGAATGTCGGTTGCTGGAGGATGGGAGGGGGAGATAGGAGGTCTTTGGGTGGAGAGGAAGGCAGAAGGAGGGCCCACTGGGGGTGGGGAGCTGCAGAAGCCCAGAGAGGAAGCATGCGATTGGACTGAAAGCAGGAGAGTTTTTTCTGATCATTCCCTCCGTACCAGGCCTTGCCCCTGGATTTCAGCCTCTCTGACCCCCCTGACATCGCCCCTGTAGTTCATGTGGATATACCACGGTGCACACTTGTGACCACCCATTGAGCCTCATCCGCACTCCTACGCCCTGGGAGGGCCTGGCCCCCCGGCCCATGTCTTACTTTTCAGCTGCCCCGCAGCATGGGTCTCCCGGGGGAGCCTGTTGGAAATGCAGAATCCCAGGCCCCACCCCAGACCTCTCAAATCAGAATCTGCATTTTAACCCGACTCCCCAGTGACTCGCATGCACATGGCAGTTGGAGAAGCGCTGGTCCCGAATATTGATTTACCACTGTGCCTTGAGCCTGAGTAGAAGTCAGTGTTTTGATGGTTAACCAAGAGCCCCTCCCTGTGTTTCTGTTTGCGTTTACAGGCCTGGTGGGTAGGAGAAGAGTTTTTTGCAGATGTCTGGAGAGTGTGTGTCAACAACACGAATTGTACAGAAATCGATGCGAACTTTCAGGGTGAGTGCCGAGCTGATACGGAACACCTTAGCTCAGGCTGAGGGCTCCCCTGTTCTCTGCTTTCATACCTGGAGGGGCCTGGCCGAGTGCTCGGTGCAAACTGGAGACAGGAGGGGTGTGCAGAAACCAAGGGCTGGGGGTGCGTGCCCTTCCCTTCTCTGTTTCTGGGCCCAGCAGAGCCTCTGTGCCCCACAGGTGCCAGCAGATCTGGTGTCCTGTGAGGCCTCTCATCCTGGTTTGTGCACGGCCACTTTCTCCTCAGAGGGTGGAGGGCAGAGAGCAGATCCAGCTGCTGTGTCTCTTCATCCGGACACTCATCCCATTCACGAGTTCTTCGCCCTCATGACCTGATCACCCCCTAAAGGCCCCATGTCCCACTGCCATCCCATTGGGGCTTAGGATTTCGATACAGGAATTTTAAGGAGATGTAAGCGGTGCGAAGCAACCCATATTTGCACCATCACCTGGGGTATTCAAAATACAGGTTCCTGGTGCCCGCCCCAGAACCACTGTGCCGTAATCTCAGGGGGAGAGGTCTAGGAGTCTGTTTTTTATTTTTTAGAATTCTATTTTTAACAAGCCCCCAGGTGATTTCTGAGATCGGGCAAATGTGGGGAACACCACTCTTAGCCAGAGGGTCACAACCTTGGCCCCACATTGGACTTGCCTGGGGAACCTTACCCCGTTCACCCCCGTGCCTGATTCCAACACCAGAGATTCTGATTTATTTCCTCTCTGTGTAGCATGCTGGATTTTTGTTTTTAACGGAGCTATAATTTACAAACAAGAAACTGCGTACTTCTGGGGCGCCTGGGTGGCTCAGTTGGTTAAGCGACTGCCTTCGGCTCAGGTCATGATCCTGGAGTCCCGGGATCGAGTCCCGCATCGGGCTCCCTGCTTGGCAGGGAGTCTGCTTCTCCCTCTGACCCTCCTCCCTCTCATGCTCTCTGTCTCTCAAATAAATAAATAAAATCTAAAAAAAAAAAAAAAAAAAAAGAAACTGCGTACTTCTTGAGGGCTCGGCTTAAAGAGTTTTGACAATTATATACACGGCCACGTAACCACCATCCAAAGCAAGATAGAGAACTTTCCTATCACCCTAGAAAGTTCCCCTGGGCTCATTTCCACTCGTGTTCCGTGAGCCCTTTCCTGAAGGCAACCATTTCTGACTTCTGTCACCCTAGTCTCCTTCCGTCTGTTCTTGGACTTAATACAGATGGAGTCATACAATGTGTATTTGTGTGTGTGCGGGCCGGGTTTCTTTCCTCAACATAAGGAATGGGCGAGGGCCTAGGTGCTCTGTGGGTGATCCTCACGTGCAGCCAGGATGAACCAGGATCCGTTGCTGGAAGCATTTCAGGAAGTACTTAGGAATTACACTTCCCTCCGGTCAGTTTCAGGCAAAATTGGGGAAAAAGGAGAAGCTTCGTTCTTAGGTTTCCCTGTGCAACTTTGGCCACTGTCCCCGCACCTCTCTTAGCTGTGTCCTGGTGATAACATTCAGCCCTTACACGGGACTCCCCCTTTTTGCAGCACCCCCAAAATCGTTGAATGAATTCCTTGTACTTCCCCTGCCTATGCGGTGGGGAGGAGTCTCAGGTGAGAAGACTGAGAACCATGCAGGGGGCTCCAGTCTGTGCACTTGACCCCTTCTCTATGCCTCCGTCATGTGGCTTCTGCTCTGTCCTTCCCACGTGCAGCGCCCTCCATTCCAGACTGGCTCGTTTCTCTGCTGAGACTTCCCGCTGCTGAGCCCCGCTCTCCAAGGCTAATCTGAGAAGCCTTGCTTTCTCTTTTCCTAAAGAGCAGTCACAAGGCTAACTGTCTTCTTTTCAGGGGGTATTAGGTAGTCCACAGAGCACTTTCTGAAGGTCACTCAGCCCTGTGAGCCCCAAATCCCCAAGAGTCCCTCTGGAGACCCCTAATCCTGACCCATCCATCCTGACCTCCCGAACCAGAATCTGCCAGGTTGGAACCTGAGGGTCTGTACTTCTAAAGAAAAAAAAAAAAACTCCCCAACCAGGAGCCATGGCTTTGGGGGCAATACCCAGACTGAGAAGAATGACAGAGCAGGTGGTTCTCGCTCCATTTTCCAGAAAAGGACGGTGGGGACCATCTGGTCCAGTGCTCAAATGGATGCTGCGGGGGAGGGGATGTTGGGACGACCCCTTGGCTGTTCTTGTGCTCATACTGTGCAAATGTACTTCTGCCTCCTGTCATCCCCACTCTGGACCTGTCCCTGTCACTGTGTCCCCCTGAGGGGCCTGAGGGTCTGCGGTCCTCAGTCACGCGCTCTCGCCCTCTCCCCACAGATTACGCCACGATGCAGGCAGTCCAGGCCACCATGATTCTGTCCACCATTCTCTGCTGCATTGCCTTCCTGATCTTTGTGCTCCAGCTCTTCCGCCTCAAGCAGGGAGAGAGGTTCGTGCTAACCTCCATCATCCAGCTCATGTCATGTAAGTACAAGGATGGGCTTCCTGGAATAAGCATTCCCTTCCCAGCCACCGCAGTAGGAGCCAAGAGCAGCGCAGCGGGTGAGGATTTGGAAAGGAAAGCCAGCCGCCATGGTGCGGCGGGACATTTTCTACCTCAGAGTCTGGATTTAGTTAGAGGGTCAGGGCAGGTGTGCCGAAGACATGAAGCCTGAGCCAGGATCTGGAGGGTAAGTAGGAGTTGCCGTCAAGAACGTGCTATCTTGGTTTGGAGGGAAGAGGCACAGGGTCCCCAAGGAAGATCAGGGTACTTGACCTCATCCTGCCACTAACATCCGTTGGTGATTCACTCAGGATGCTTTTGACTTCAAGTAAGAGGAAAATCCAATTAACAATGACTTCAACCACAAAGACCTTTACTTTTCTGATACAACAAAAAGCTGGAAGGTGGAAGGTGCCATTGTTCGTTTGGCAGCTCAGCGGCATCAAGAACTTCCACTTGATCCTTTGATGATTTCATCTTCAGAGTGTCAGTGATGACCTCCTCACGGCCCCCAAAAGGCTGCTGCAGCTCCAGACATCCCTCCTGACCTCACAGTATCTGAAACAATAAACAAGGGAAAGCACAGCAACCAAAAACGCTTCCTCCCCTCCCCATCTGTCTCTTTCCAGGGAGTAATATTTTTCACTGAAGGATTTTTCTGTGGCCAGAACTGGGACACATGTGGATCCATAAACTGTTATAAGTAAACAGGAACAGGATTGCCTGGAGGTGGGGGGCGGTTCACGGGCCAAATCTGGTTCACTGCCTTGTTTTGTAAATAGCATTTTACTGGAACGGAGCCCCGCTCGCTCATTTGCATTTTGCCTATGGCTACGTCCACGCTTGAGTAGTTGGGACAGAGATTGTATGTGGTGCACAGACCCTAAACTGTTCTCTGTCTGGCTGACCCATGGCTTAGACCAGTTATGACTTAGCCCCTGGGCTGGATATCCAGCCACCCAAGCAGAATCGGGCTCAGCTAGCAACAAGCGGGAAGTGAAGCCGTCCAGGGTGGGCAGCCATGACCTGCCACGAAATATTAGCCGTGATCTTTCCCATGGACTAAAGTAAATACCCGCCAATAATCAGAGCTTAAGTGTGTCTTCACCTCTGGCCATGGTACCCTCGGTCTGTGGCGCACGCTGTGACATGGTCTGTGATTTATTTATTTTCTTGCTTTCGGCAGGCCTGTGTGTCATGATCGCGGCTTCCATATATACAGACCGGCGTGAAGACCTTCACAGGAAGAACCCGGGATTGTACACCCTTACCCTGGATGGCAGCTACGGCTACTCCTTCATCCTGGCGTGGGTGGCCTTCGCCTTCACCTTCATCAGCGGCCTCATGTACCTGATCTTGAGGAAGCGCAAATAGAACCCCGGGAGCTAGGTTGCTTTTGCTGCAGTACAAAATCCACATTCAGATAACCGTTCTGTATATAATCAATATTTTTGTGTGTGGTTTTTCTAGCAAACATATTGTTTCCTTTAAAAGCCAAAAAAAAAAAAAAAAAGAGAGAGAGAAGAGTTTTTGCATTCTTGAGATCAGAGAAAGACTATGAAGGCTGGGATTCGGAACTCCTGCCCATCTGAAAGTCTCCAAGAGACAAAGCCCCAAATGCAGCAATGCTCAAATCCAAAAACGTTCAACGGGATGTTTCTTAACTGTGGGGATGTGATGTGATGTGAGAAGAGACCAAGAACGACAGGTCTCGGGGGGCATCCTTCCTAGGTATGAGCCACACCAAGCCCCTCCCCCCCCAGCTCAGCTTCCCCTCCCCATTCTCTCTGTGTTAGGGTTGGAGGTGGGGTAGGGGTGAAGCCTCCTCAGATGTTTAGCCAAGTTCCATGTGAGAAACAGGTGTTGCCCTTGCTGTCGTGTCTACATCCAGACCAGAGCCCCGACCCTCCTGCAACGGGCTGGGTCCAGAAAGTCCCACCCACCTTTGCTGACAGTGTTGCTTGCTTGCTTCCCTTGTTAGGGAAGGTGATCTTTAACCTGGGGTCGGATTTAGGCTCACCCTAAGGCAAAGAATCTCAGCATGTGATCCCCAGCAAACGTAGTAACAGGGGCCCTCCTTAGACCCACGGGGTCAGAGTCTTCAGAGACGGGGCCTGGGCACCTGCAGTTCTGACCAGCTCCTTGGTGACGCGTAGGTGCCCTGAGGCTGAGGACCATGGCCCCAGGGCCAGGTGAGCAGAGCTGCCTTATAAATATTAAAAGTCTCGTCATGTCGAGATGGCGAGGTGCCAGCCGCTGCTGGCTCCATCACCCCCGGCCTTCCCCGTCTTTCCCGCAGCTGCTCACAGGTGGGCCTTCCCAATAGCAGCCCAAGCCCCACGTCCCCACAGCAAGACAGCCTAGGGGTGCTGCCTCCCTCCTCCTCTAAGTGGGAAGGCCCGGCCCTTCTCCTCCCGCCCTGCTTTCTAAGGCTGGCCGGCCTCCACTGACCCCCATTTCTTAGAGCCTCAGCGGACCCACCCACCAATCATTCAGCAGCATAAATTGCAGAGGGCTTGGTGCCTGCCCAGCACAGGGGACACCATGCGGGGACAGTCTCTCTCCTCTGGGGCTCACGGTCCCGTGAGGGAGGCAGATGGAAAACTTAGGAAAAGTAATCACACACCGTGAGGAAGGCAGCGGAGAATGCAACCACGGGTTCAAAAGTGAGATGGGCCGAAATGCCACTCCTTTACTGGCGGTGTGGTCTGGGTTACCCCCAGAGGACACTTCTCTGGAGGGGCCCAGGGTCCTGACTGCAAATGAAGCCGTGAGAAGCTTCCAGATTGCCGTGGCTCTCAAACTTCAGCGTGCGCACTGCCCCTCGGGGAACGTGCTTTGCCACGGTCTGGGTGAAGAGCGCTCCCGCCATCTGAGGCCGGCCTGCAGGATGCCGTGGGCAGTTTGCCCTCAGGGGTGGAAGCACTGTGAGTGTGTGGCAAGGCAGGTGGCCCCGGGAAGGGCCTGTGGAAAAGCTCTCCGCACCTCGCTGTCTGTAGCCTCCCGTGTTTCGAGCGCGCTGCTGGGGACGTGTGCTGGGGCCGCGTGTGGGACCTGCCCACCCCGTCTCCGCGCTGGTGCTGTGTACGTGCTTCTGCACCTGACCTTCATCGGCCGGGGTCCCGTGGTGCTGGGAAGATGTCTGGTTTGAGTGATGTAGGGCCGCCACGGATACCAGGACAGGATTCGGTTTTCTCTCCATCCACTCATTCACTCATTCGTTCATTTTCAACAGACTATTCAATGCTTACCATGTGCCAAGCACCCCCCTCCCCGGTGGTGTGACCTGCATCCGGGAGGAAACTGTCCAAACTTCTTACCTGTAGGCAGAACCAGCCCTCACTTGGTGCTTATTATCAGTTACTCAAGGACAACCCCAACACAGAAACTTAGCTGAGACATCCAAGAAGCAAATATTAGGACCAAATGTGTTACTCGTAACAACTGTATTTGAAGGAACTGTAGTTTGCGCCTATTAGAACATTTTTATATAAAGTACTGTAATTCTTGCATGGAGGGGCTATGGATGGAGACAGACTAACTTGTTTTGTTATTTGCATTAAAATTACTTTGGGTCTCTGTTCAGATGAGTTTGGAGGATTGATTTGTTGCTCTGAGTAAATGTGTATATTCAGACCTAAATACGGGAAAATCGGGGACGTTCCCTGCGGCGCCCCCCCGACATTCTCTCTGCTGTAGGTTGTGTGTCTGTGCCCGTCGGAGTCCTTGGACGCTCTGTATTTACCGATGATGAAGAAACCCCGACCTCGAGCCCGTAGGTACACACACTAAACACAGCAGCTAGAAGATCCACAGAAGCTGTGGCTTCATTGAAAATCTGCCTGGGCGGGGAAATAAGTTGCTAATAGTGGAAAAGTTACTTAACAATACGGCGGGTGAGACAGTTTTGTGTACTGGGGGGCAGTGGCTTTGGGGAAATGCGAGGCAAAGGTCTAGAGGCTAAATTTGAATCTTGGTTTGGGGACAAAATGTGATTTTTAGGGTGGTTAGATACGTTTTATTTCATGTGCCTTTAAAGTAGTCTATTTGCTATATTTTATATAATGTGAAACTGTACGTGACAAAGTTTGGAACCAAATCGGCCAGAGCGACAGACTCTAGTGTTCCAACCGTGCCAACAGCCAGAGGAGAAACCACCGTGTCGAGTGACAGGGCACCATGTGATTTCTCATCAGGATAATCGTGAGCGGTCTTTACAGCGAGCAGCTGATGTCTGACAATTCATCACAGGACAGCCTCCAACCCCCTCTGCCTCTCATGGAACCAGCTTCCTGGAAGAATGACCTGCAGGGGCTCAGGACCCCACGCTTGGTTAGTGATCTGCTAGTGCCATCTTAAAATTCTTAATGGAAGCCAACAGCCTCACATTTTCTATTTGCAGTGGTTCCTGAAGACTGTAAGAGCCAGCCCTGTTTTCCAGTTTGATTAATAAAGACTTCTGCTTTACAGGGTTGGGTGATGATGAAAATCGGACTATCTTGATGGCACACTCTGCTGAAAAAATGAAAAATTCAGCCAAAAAGAAAGAAAGAGATGAGATACATAGGTAGGTCGGTAGGTAGGTACATAGATGGATGGATGAAGAGAGAGAGATTGAATTTTTACCTAAGGAATGCCAAAAGTAGTAAAAGCAATCTGTTGGAGAACCTGCATTCCCTTGTATCTAGATAGGAGTTGCAAACTAAAACCTCCAGGGGTTACTGTCTGTATTCTTTGTGTTTCTAGGGTTTTTTGTTGGTTGGTTTGGCTTGGTTTTTGGTCCACATCGCAGGTAGATGGTGGTCACCCCAGAGAATTCAATTTTATAGATTTCTTCCATTTGGAAGAAAGTCAGTTATTCATTCATTCACCAAATCTTGGTGGCCTAGCCTGATTCATCCCAGAGAACACTCCATGCGTGCTTGAGAAGAACGTGTATTCTGCTGCTCTTGGAGGGAATGGTCTGTAGATGTCTGTCTGGTCCACTTGGTCTAAAGTCTAGTTCCAATCCATTGTGTCCTTATGGATTTTCTGCCTGGATGATCTATCCATTGCTGATGGTGGGGTACTGAAGTCTAGTACTATTACTGTATCCCTCCTTTTGGAACTGTTAATATGCTTTATGTCTAGCTACTCTGATGTTGCATTAATGATGATGCATTAATATTTATGGTAAAGGGGTCACTTCATCATGAGGATGTCATAAATACTTATTCACCAAGTATTTGTGTATGTATTATGGTGTAAGCCTTGTGCTAGGTGTTAGGTACTTAGTCTCTGCCCTGGTCTAGACTTACCTTAGTCCCAATTGAAAAAAAAAAAAAAGTGAAACGAGGAATACTTGGTGACACATGAAAATTACGTGAAATTCAAGTTTCAGTGTCCATAAATAAGGTTTTATTGGAACGCGGCCATGCCCTCTTGTCTAGATATTGTGCTGCCGGCCTTCATGTCTCATTGGCAGAGTCCCCATAGAACATGCATGGCCTGCAAAGCCCGTAATACTATCTGCCCCTGTTACAGAAAACGTTTGCCATCCCGTGGTCTAATCAAACGAGAAGGGAACTGTCTTTTTGCGTGTCTCTTTTTAGGAACAAGAAGACTTTTCCTAGAACCCTTTGGCAAACTCTTCCCGATGTCCCTGGCCTGAGTTTTCCAGTTCTCATGCCTAACCCAAACACTGGCAGAGGTAATTAAAATTACCACGCTTAGCATTGACCTCTTAGCTGGGCATCTGATTCCTTCAGTGAGGGATATACTTAGGAAGCACACTCTTAGAAAAGAGAAGAGAAGAGGCGACCAACAGCGTCTGCCCCAGTCCATCCCTGGGCTGCCCAACATCCACATGCAACTCCATAAGAATTTTTAAGATTCTTACATATTCATGAAATGAACCCCTTCCTAAGAGGTACACAGCCTGAAGCCAAAACCAGTTAGTACTTCCAGCTCGGGGGTCATTTGGTGACACTGATTATCCTCTTTATCGGGTCCAGATGTGGCTCCTCATGGCCTGGCAACCTATGACAGAAAGCTAAGTCATATACTCCCAACGTACCCAATATGTAACGGGGGAAAAGAACAGGGTATCTATAATAAATGATGCTCTTTGGAAAATGGATGAGCAGAAGGAGAATCAACACCCAGTGGCCGAAGTTTCTAGAAGCAGCATAGCTGGGTGGTTCTGCCTTATGGTCTTTTGTGAGGTGAGCCTAATCTTTGAGCTTGAGAACTCCTGTCTCTTCATCTCATGGCTCTGTCTCTCGGGGCCATAACTTGAAGCTGTCATAATCCCAGCTATGTCCCTGGGCTTGGTGGCCCTTTGTCTGGTGAAAAAGGCTAGGACCTGGCCTGTCTTTTCTAGCTATCTCGTCCATTCTGCTCGGCTTTCTGCCTCCACACCCCTGACCTATAGTTTAGAGCAGGGCTTAGTACACGACAGGCTCGCTGGCCAAAGGCCTGCTTTTTTATGGCCCAAGAGCTAAGAACGCTTTTTCGTTTTTATAGAGTTGTAAAAAATGTGAAGAAGAATGCAGCAAAGACCTTAGATGGCCTGTAACACCTAAACTCTTTACTGTCTGGCCCTTTACAGGCCAAGTGGGCCAATTCCTGGCTTAGAATTTGAGTCGTCCGTCCCTGCAAATCTCTGAAACACTAGACTCACCATCAGTTTTGATTATGGGCTTCAGGCAGAAAGAATCTCAGTAAAGCTGTATTTCCTTCCACTTTTGCCTTTAGGTGAGCCACCTTTGGCTCAAGATTGACTTTTTCTTGAAGGAGCTTAGTGAAAACTCTAGGAAGCTGACCATGGCACCAGCCCAATGTGTTTCTACAACTTTTCCTGATACGACAGCATCCGTAGGTACATGGTTGGTGTGATGCAGATAACAGTTTAAACCAGGGGTAAACATTTGGTCCATGGGCCTGATCCAGTCCACCACCTGATTTTGTAGACAAAATGGTAAGTGGCACCCAGCCGCACACGCTAAATGACTCATTGTTCATGGCTGCTTTCAAAGGCAGAGATGAGAGGCACCTGGGTGGCTCAGTCGGTTAAGCATCTGCCTTCGGCTCAGGTCATGATCCCAGGGTCCTGGGATCGAGCCCAGCTTCAGGCTCCCTGCTCAGCGAGGAGTCTGCTTCTCCTCTCCCTCTGCCCCTTCCCCAGCTCGTGCTCGCTCTCTCTCAAATAAATAAGAAAAATCTTAAAAACAAAGGCAGAGATGAGTTGGTTGCCAGAGAGACCATACTAGCCACTAAGCCCGATACATTTGCTACCTGACCCTTTACAGAGGAGCTTGCCAAACCTTGGTGTAAAACTGATGTCTTGGAATAATAATGCAAGGGCCACCACTTCCCGGCCTGGAATAGAGTCCTCACTGCCCTCGGCTCTGCACAGTAGAGAGTCTGTTGCTTCTAGTGCCCACATGTAGTATCATCAGGCTTCTTAGTTGCACGCCGCAGTGACTCTGGCTGATTTACACAGAACAGGAGTTCCATAAAAAGGAAATCAGGTAGAGCACAGGCTTTGGAAGTATGCAGCCAAGCCCCTGTGGATTGCCTCAGATTCTTCCAGAGAACGGTTTTCCAAGGAGACCACTGCGGGCACCGCAAGATGGTGCTTTGCGCTGTGAACTTGATCTCACACAGCCCATTGCTCCGCCGGAAGGCAGCTCTCTCTGCTGTCCCACTCCTTCGGGTGCAGAGCCTGGCATGGTGCATCTCTGTGATGGGTGAAGACTGGGGCATGTGACCACGCCCTCACCATGAGGGAGGCTGGAAAATAGTCAGCAGGCATTTTCAGCATCTGTAATGGGAGGTGAGGTCTGCAACCCACCAAGATTCAGAAGGAAGGGAATTCCCCAACAGAGGAAGGAAATTCAACTGCTGGGTGGTCGAACCCAATGGCAAATGCCTGCTACATCCTATCAGAATCCAATTCCCTATTTACCCACAGCTAAGCCCGTGCTTCCCAAGCTTTACTGACCCATCTCTTGCCCACTGCTCTTTGCTAATAAGCGTGTACGGCCTGCACTATTATTTGCTGAACATTTTTCGTCAAAGCAACTATTTTTTTACATAAATACATTTATTCAAAAGGAAAGTATCAAGTAAGTTGAAAATCAGCATCGGTTGTCCCAAGTGACCTAGGTATGATTTAAAACAAGAATGCTATTAAGTGTATAGTACAAACTGTTGTCTGGTGGAGGTTTTGAGCTTGAGGACTGCTCTTTCCCCAGGAAGAAAGGAGGCTCGGAACAGATGGATAGGTGTTAAAATAGGATCGGGACCATAGCTGCTTGACCAGAAGACAGTGACCTCCCCTATGTGGTGTGACTGTAGGTACTACCTAAGTCAGCTGGGGACCACTGCGGGTATTTGCCGCATAATGACAATATAAAAAAACCATAAACCAGTGTCCTTGCTGGTGTAAGGGAACTCACACACGCACTTGGTTCCTCCCTATCGGGATTTCCTGAGTCTGCTCTTTTAAGCTGGCCTCGTGATACATCCCAATCCAACAGGAGATGAGAACCCTGTATGTTGGTGTAGCCACACCTGGTATGATCAGAGGCTTCCAACCTCCGAGGAAGCCCGCCACGCCCCATACTCTCAACCCCTTCTGACCACGATCTCCCCTCGAGCTTCTGGGACGGCAGTGACCCAGGCGGGCGTTGCGTAATCCCAGGCAGATGGCCGGCAGGTGTCTGGAGGGCGCTAATTACAGAGCGTGTCTGGCTTTTTAAGGGGCTGAGGTTTCTGACTCATTGCCCGTGAGGCAGGAGCTTTGATTTGTCTTTTCTGATCGCTGCATTTCTTGCTCCCACCCGAGGCCATGGCCCAGGACTTCCGCGACCAACCAAACCCTTCCGCGACCAACCATGGCCAGGCCACCTAAGACCCATGGGCCTCAGAACCAGACAGGCCCAGGTTCCAATCCGAATCAGCAATTAGTTGTGGAGAGGCTTTGCCAAGCGACCGAGATGCTGCAGACCTTGTGTCCTGATCTGCAAAATGGGGGTAATGCTCGGTCCATCTGGTCTCCCACCATCTGTGCACCACACATTGGGGATGCCCGGAGATACAAGGATGGACCAGACAGAAAGGTCCTACGCAATCATGGAGCTTTCATGGTAGTGAGGAGAAACAGACAACAAGCAAGATAAATGAAATTACAAATCGGGATACAGCCCGTGAAGGAAATAGGGTGACGGGAAGACAGCAGCTCAGGGAGGTGAGGACTCATTGCTGGCATGATGTTGACGCTAAGACCTGCATTAGGAGAGCTGAGGGCAGAAGGGACAGGGCCGCAGGATCAGCTGTTACGAAGGGTTGTGGGGATTCAGTGAGATAGCGCACATGCGGGAGGACACTAAGTGCTCACAGAGATGCCCAGAACTCTGGTTTACAGAGCATCTTCCCATGAATTGTATCATTACATTTGATTCTCACGGCAACCATGCACTCCTTTTACTGGTGGGAAAGCGAGAAGAAGAGCAGGTAAGTACAGCAAGGAGGCAAACCCATTTCCTTTGGTCTCTCTTCTTCCCAGAACCACCTCCTTTGATTGGTGGTGGCCCCTTGCAAGATGGGTGTGGATGAGCTAGCTACAACCGCGTAACAGCCACGACGCACAGAGGCACACACCCACAAGGGTTTGTTGCTCGTATGTCTGGGCTCAGCTGGAGGTGGGCTGGGCAGCTCTGCTGGTCCTGGCTGGACTTGGCCCCAAGCCTGGGTGTTGGCGGATGAAGACTGGCCTTGTGCGAGATGGCTGGGGCACTCAACCTTGCTCCGTAGCTCTCTCGTCCTGGATCAGACTGGCTCGGGTATAGACTCATGGTGATGGCAGAGATGCAGAAGAGCAAGGGGAAACATATACATTCTCTTAGGCTTGCAATTGGGATACCACTCCTGCCACCTTGCATTGGCCAAGCAGGTTACAAATCTCACCCGGGGGGGAGAGGAGGGGAAACCAGCTCCCTCCTTCAGTGAGAGGACCATACAGTCACCTTGCGGGGGATGGGGGAGAGAAAGTGAGGGCGGGAAGGAGCAAAGTATTGAGGCCATTAATGTAATCTGTTAGTGCAGACTTCCATTTGGGGCCATAAAATAGAGAATGGTGTGTGTGTGTTTGCGGGGGGGGCAGGCAATGGAACCACCTAGAGCACACACCATTTAGGGAATACTTGTGAAAATGCAGATTCCAGACCTGTTAAATATCGAAGGGACTGACCCAGTATCTGAATTTTAGGACTTTCAGGTTTTTCGGATGATCCCAAAGTTTGCAGATCATCCTTTTCAGGGATCAGACCTAGGTCCATAAATCAGATGAGTTTTAATTTTACATTTGGAGGTAAACACTAGAACATGTAGATGAGTATCTCCTCCACCCTCCAAAGAATATGTATCCCCAAAATTATCCTGCTTCCAGTGCATTTGCTTTACCGACTTCGGACTTTGGGAGGCCCAGCGCCCGGAAAGTGAAGAGCAGGTACTACTCCCACCTTCTAGTGGTGAGTGGCCCACACAACATAGCAAGAAAGCCCCAGGAGCAGACAGATTCTTGGACCTCTAGTGGAGCCAAATCCGACACAGCTGATCAAAGCTAATGTGCGTTATGGCTCCTTACCATACGATTAAATCTGTATACTACCAGAACATTGCTATGTACTGATTTTCATTAGCTCAATTTATTAATTTTTAGCCATGTGATTTTTTTAAAATTTAAATTCAGTTAATTAATAGATAATGTATTAGTAGTTTCAGAGGTAGAGGTCAGTGATTCATCAGTCTTATATAACACCCAGCGCTCATTCCATCACGTGCCCTCCTTAATGCCCATCACCTGGTTACCCCTTCCCACCACCTCCCTCCCCTCCAGCAACCCTCAGTCTGTTTCCTATGATTAAGAGTTTCTTATGGTTTGTCTCCCTCTCTGATTTCGTCTTTTATTTTTCCCTCCCCTCCCCTATGCAACTCTGTTTTGTTTCTTAAATTCCACATATGAGTGAGATCCTATGATAATTGTCTTGTTTCGCTGAACATAATACCCTCTGGTTCCATCCACGTCGTTGCAAATGGAAAGATTTCATTTTTTTGCTAGCTGAGTGGTATTCCATTGTGTATATATATATACATATATATATCACATCTTCTTTATCCATTCCTCTGTCAATGGACATCTGGGCTCTTTCCATATTTTTAGCCATGTGATTTTTGTAGTCTTGTTTTCAGTTGGTAGAATATTACTGCATTGAGACAGATTTGCCACTTACACCTGGATGTCAGTATAGAAGTTAACTATTCTTACATGAGACAAGAATATCTTTCCGGTGCAAAACCACTTTGAAGTCACTTTATTTTTTTAAATTTATTTATTTGACACAGAGAGACACAGCGAGAGAGGGAACATAAGCAGGGGGAGTGGGAGAGGGAGAAGCAGGCTCTCCACTGAGCAGGGAGCCCGATGCAGGGCTCAATCCCAGGACCCTGGGATCATGACCTGAGCCGAAGGCAGACGCTTAACAACTGAGCCACCCAGGAGCCCCTGAAGTCACTTTAAATAACTATGTTATGAAAAGTACCTGTGAATGTTTTCTTTCAAAATCTGTACTTGTAAGAGCTCCCTAGTATAGACCAAAGTTTCTCAGCGTCGGCACAGTGGACATTTGGGACCAGATGAGTATCCATCACGGGGGCTGTCTTACGCTTATCAGATGTTTAGCAGCATCCCTGGCTTCCACCCAGTAGAAGCTGGTAGGTGGTTCCCCCACACACCAAACTGTGGCAGCAAAAAAGGTCTCCAGACCTTGCCGTATGTCCCCTGGGGAGCAGAAGCAAAATTGTCCTCAGATGGGAACTACAGCCATGGAGTTTTATATCCAGGAAATACGGTGACGGGCGATCCTCTGGGAGGCTGCAAGGGCGCTGCTGGAAATTCTGAGGTTGGCTGGCCCCACGCTGCTCATATCCTCGCGGGAGAACAGGGCAAAGCCAACAACAGCCTGTCCCACCGTGGCCCTTGGCATGTCTGAACCCATGGGAGAACAGCACAGGATGTTCTTGGTCCCCAAGCTGAAACTGAGCATTTGCTCAGTGTTTATCATCAGCTGCAACAAACAGACACAGGAGGAACCAGGAAGAAATTGCTGCTCCGTGTTTGTAGAAGGTTGATAGCCTGACTTCACCAGGGGCTTGGACACACGCGAGCAAAGGGAGGTGTGGGGTTACCCTGAGTAACAGATTTTTTTTATTTTTTCCAGAAGGAGAAGTTCCATTGCCAGGACAGCCTGCTGCCTCGTCCAGGAGGGGGTGACAGCTGAGGGAGCTGCTGGAGACCAGAGCTCGGCCCGAAGAGCAGCCACCTCCCTTCTTCCTCTTTGTCATCCTCTGTCCTCCCACGGCAACCTGGGATGGGTGGACTTTGGTCCAGAAGAAAGGATCCTGAAAGCCCCCCATCCCTTTTCAGAGTAAGGTGTGACATCCAGATCATGAGGAAGCAGCTCCCTGGGACCAAGGAGACCTGCCTCTCCAGGGCTGATGACCCTGCTGAGCTGGCCGCCTCAGTTCCAATCGGGTCCCAGCAGTTTGGTGCTGTGCGCCCGGCAGCCAACTGCTGGATTTCTCTAGACCTCTGCTTCCTATAAAATGTGATTGGCGGCGGCAGCAGCTGCAGGGGGCACACAGGCGGTGCTCAGTGAGGGCTGTTAATCTCATTATTGCCAAGGCCACCTACCCAGTACGTGGTTGATTCAAGGCTTGAAGTTAGATTGTCCGACCCAGGATCCCAGGTTCTTACCCTTGCCACGTGCCAGAGGCCCCTGGGATGCTTCTGAAGCCCGGATCCCACAGAGGTGGTCATTTACTGGTCTGGGGAGCAGCCTGGGTGTGGAAGTTGTTCAAGTTCTCCAGGTGATCCTAATGGGTAGCCCGGGGCGGAAAACCTGTCTCCGGGCCAAGTTGTAACTCAGGTGCGATCCAGTAAGTCGGGATCGTAGAGTATTTGACCTTCTTTGACTGGCTTGTTTCACTTAGCATAACGTCCTCCAGGTTCATCCACAGTGCAGCATGTGCCCGGATTCCTTCTTTTTTACGCCCAAATTATACCCCATTGCACGTACACACTGTCTTTTCTTTATCCGTTGGGCACCGTTGATGGGCCTTTAGTTTGTTACCACCTGATACCACTTGACCTCAAGGACTCAGACTCAGAGGAACAGAAAGTAGAATGTGGGTTGCCAGCAGCCGGGCGGGGGGAAGGGAGAGGGGGACCTGGGGTTCAGGGGTACAGACTTCTGCTCATGCAGCTTTGAAAACGTTCTAGAGATCTCCTGCACACCAGCGAGCTTATGGTGAAGGATAGCGGACACTCAAAACTTTAAGGAGGTGGATCTCCTATGTTTTATTTTTCACAATTAAAAAAATTGGGTGGTTCAAAGAAGTGCTGAAGTCTCCAGAGTGGGCAGAGCCCCCGAAGAGCCGGACTGAATGAATCAGAAGGGGCTTCCTGGAGGAGGTGGTGGCTGAGTTGACCATGGAGATGGGACCTTCTGGGAGGAGAGGCGCCAGGGAGTGGAAGCTTCCCAGGGGATTAATGGGAGCCGCGGGCTGCTGGGAGCACCAAGCAGGGATCTGGAGCCTTCGGCATGAACCGCAGACCTCGGAGCTCCAAAGAGTTGCCTGCTCCATATGCGTAGCAAGGCCTCCCCACCCCTGGGTGAGTTGACACTAACCAGAATATCTATTGAAGGATGATGACTCAGCCTCGCCTTCCAGCCTCCATCTTGCTCGGCTGGTTTTCTGGCAAGGGAGGCAGAGAGGCCCAGGGGGCAAGATGGGGCAAAATGTGAGATTGCCCAGATGGCGCCCGCAGTTTGGCCTAATGTCTGTATCCTTGTATGTGAAAAAGTCTTTATAATTGCTGGTGGGAGAAAAGGGTTTCTTAAAGGATCTGCAGCCTCGCTACCTTGGAATTCCCTGGGGCTAGTGGGGAGGGTGTGCTGAGCTGCAGATTCTTCGGCTGCACCCCAGGCTTTTCGAGTCCGTCCCTCCAAGGCCTGGGGCCCGGGAATCTGCCATCTTAGCAAGCTCTCAGGGATTCGGATGGAAGGATGGTGGCGGGACTTCAGGGTAGTCCGACCAAAACTGAGAAATTAAAAAAAAAGAAAGAAAATCTCTTCTCCTACGCGTGGTCAGCTGATTGTCGACATACCTATTAACCATGTGGATATTTATTGCTTTTTTTTGGTGGCTAATTTGTAGTTCCCCTTGCTTTGGTATCAACACCCCAGATTCCTTTTGGAGAATCATCTCTCCCTCCCTGTGGGCAATCTGATGGGCAGGTCAATCAGGCGTCCTGTGGCATGTAATGCAAGCCAGACCAATCAACCTTTCTTTCTTAGACCCTCCTAGGCTCCACGAGAAGCCTGTTGGTGTTATTAATAAACACCCTGTTGGTGTTTATTCCCTGAAGCAGGTGCATCTTATCTTTGCCCCCTTCTGAGCCTTCCCTTATAGACCCCACAATTGTGTGAGCCACTGTAGGTCTCTCTCTCTCAGATCCCCCTGCTCCTTAAGTTCTGCTCTGCTTGACAACTCTGAAGGTCTCTCTCGTTATCTGTATCTGCATGCTGCTGCAAAGTTCTGGAAAGCTTTGCTTTTTTTTGTCGTGGGAATGGGGCAGAGCTGAGGTGGGGATGATAATGGGAGTCAGGGCTGTGCAATTCATCTGCCACATTCAACTGAGTCCACCCGAAAAGCTTCACATTTTCATGGCAGACAACATAGAGAACGTTGCTTCTAGAATCTTACCAAGATGAGTCTTCTTCCCCTTGTGTTGGATTCAGCTTAAAGTAATTGATTTTAATCTATGTCAATCAACGCTAACGTGACAAGGGGGTGGAAGAAGGACGAGTGGAGGAAAGATGATAAAATCCACCTGCAAGGGCTTCGTTTCTAGGTGGAACTGAAGCTCTGAAATCGAGAACAGTCAGGGAAGGGCTTTTGAAAAGCCAACTGACTTCTGTGACAATTTCAGTTATAATTTGTGAATCAAGTTCAAAATCGAAATCAATTGAAAATTGCCAGAAAGAAAGCATTTTTCCTCTGTCCTTCTAGGTTTGTTTTTGTTTTGTTTTGTTTTTTTGACTGGCCCAATAATCAAATGAACATAGGACAGATGAACAGGAGAAAAACAAATTTAATGAGTACATACTGGACCCCCACAAAGACAAGGAGACCCAAGGACAACCCAGGCAACTGAGGCTTACATGTCATCTTGAGCTAAGGAATGAGATAGGGTCCTGGGGCTTCAAAACGGAGGAGGGTGACTCACAGGACAAGAAGAGCAAATGTTTGGTAATTAGATGTCTGACTTGCTGTACAGATAGGTCGTTCAGATTAAAAAGCTATCTCTTGGTAATAGCTTTCTTTCTGGGCCAGGCCCCCTATCTAAATTCTTCTAGGTAGTTTAAGGAAGAGATAAAAGTTTTTCTTGAGCCTGCTCGGTCTGGATTGCCTTCAGCTCAAAATAATCGACATGGCAAAGGGGCGCATTTTTGGGGAGACTTGTTCTGAACCCCTTCAGAATCAATGTGGAGGTCTGGGAGGCAGTGACCCAGCTTTTCTTTTTTAAGTTTTTATTTTAATTCCGGTATAGTTAACATACAATGTTATATTAGTTTCAGGTAGATACGACCATGTATCTAAGATATTAGGTAAAAAACTTGCCACACTGGTACCATATTTCAAATATATTATTTTGTAGTGTTGTGACAATTGGCTTCAACACGAAAAGGACAAAAAGGTTTAATGTCAATTTCAGAAAGGTGGGGAAGAGGCATACTGCCACCTGGTGGCCAATTTTCCAAATCGTTCGCTCCGGCCTTTTAGGGAAGAAATTTGTGACCTTGAATATAGGAGGTGAAATGCAATCCTGCCAATGCCCTCGACATTTGGTTCTTGACCTGGGATAGATACATCTCTATATTCAGCTAAAATCTCAATTATGAACCAAAACATTTGGTTTGGTCCGGTAAAAGTTCTTTTTTTTTTAAATCAGATACTCCCCAAAGAAGAGACCGATTCCAGTGATTTCTTTCATGGTCATTCGACATCTTCCTCTGCCAAGTTATTCTTCTTGGAGGAAGGACTGTGTGCACATTTATTCTGCCCTCCTTACTGGCCTCAGGGCAGAGTAACTGGATCCTGAGATCTGCCTGGTATATGCATCGAAGTTTCCCTGGAAAGCATTCTTGATTCTCCTGCCCCTGGACATCACTTCCACGACCCCAGCCCAGCTGCTGTCCTCTTGTTCTGACCATTGCAATAGACTTGTAATTAGTCACCCTGGTTCCCTGGTCTACCCACCACCCTCACCCATTCTCCAGTTTAGTTTCTACATGGCAAACAGAGAGATCTCCTCAACCTTGTCTTATCCTATTACCATCTTGATTGAAATCTTCATTGGCTCTCCATGACTCCCAAGATAATGACCCAGCTTTTCTTTTTTAAGTTTTTATTTTAATTCTGGTGTAGTTAACATACAATGTTTATTAGTTTCAGGTGTACAATATAGTGATTCAACAGTTCTATACATCACACAGTGCTCATCACAAGTGTCCTCCTTCATCCCCATCACCCATCTCACCACCGCCTCCCCTCCAGTAACCATCAGTTTGTTCTCTATAGTGAAGAGTCTGTTTCTTGATTTGTCTCTTTTTTTTTCCCCTTTGCTCACTTGTTTCTTAAATTGCACGTGAGTGAAATCATATGGTATTTGTCTTCCTCAGGATGATTTATTTCACTTAGCATTCTACTCTCTAGCTCCATCCATGTCATTGCAAATGGCAAGATTCCATTCCTTTTTATGGCTGAATAATATTCCACTACATATCTGTACCACCTCTTCTTTATCCATTCATCAGTCGATGGACACTTGGGCTGTTTCCATAGTTCGGCTATTGTAAATAATGCTGCGATAGTATGGAGGTTGCTCAAAAAGTTAAAAATAGAACGACCTAGGATCCAGTAGTCGCACTAGTGGGTATTTACCCCAAAAATACAAACACTAATTCAAAGGGATACATGCACCCCTGTGTTTATAGCAGCATTATATACAATAACGACCCAACTTCCTAACATGGACTACCAGTCTCTAACAGTGTCCCAGGTCTTGCTGCTGCCTCATAAACAAGCCCCAAATTTAGAGGCTTAGATAGCTTTTGTTTTGCTGTACTATGGGTCAGGAATTTGAGTGGGGCTCAGCTGAACTGTTTGTCTGATTCCCATGACTTCAGCTGGGGTGTTTGAAACCCAGGATCTGCTTCAAAGATGGCTTCCTCACTCATGGGCCTCCCCTCTGCCACCATGTGACATCTTGTCCTCAAAGGTCTCCTGAATGGGCTTCTTGCAACAAGGTGATCTTGGGGTCGTTGCACTTTTTAGACAGTGGCTGGCTTCCAAGAAGCAGGAAGTAGACGCTGCCAGGCCAGCTCCGAGAGGTGCCCTAGTATCGCTTCTGCTGTGTTCCATTGGTCAAAGCAGTCCTAGACCTGCCCAGAGTCAAGGAGATGGAGAGACAGACTGTCCCTCTCGATGGTGGGGAGGCAAGGCCATGCTGCAGGAGACCGAGGTCCTCTACAGTTGGCTGTCTATGGTCTAGCTCCTGCCAACCTCTGTAGGCCTCCCTGAACTATCCTGAACCACCTGCCTCTTGCAAATGTTCTTCTCTGTGCTCTTAACCTGGTGAGCTCTACCTGTTTTGCAGATCTCAGCTAAATCAGAATTTCCAGACTCTCCATGGACTGGAAGAGTTCAATGAATGATCTATTGTTTTGTCCCCCAACTTTTTATTTTGAAATTTTCAACCTACAGAAATGTTGCAAGAATAACATGACAGCCATACACTTTCCACTTAGATTCACCATCTGTTAACATTGCGGTCATATTTGCTTTGACCTTCCTGTGTGTGTGTAAATATTTTAAACCATTTGTTAGTTGCAGACATCAAGGCATGGAGTTAAATGTCCATCTTTAACATGGACACAAAACTATTATCTATATAGTCTATAGTTGGGACTTTGCCAGTTGTCCAAATGATGTCCTCTAGAGCTGTTTTTCTAAATCCAGGATCCACTAAGAATCATGCACTGCATTTCATTGGCCCATGGGATCCCCTCTTAGACCCAAATCCTGTTCCTTTAGAGGACTTTCTTGAGTGTGGGTTAAATCCCTTGACCTGGCACTAACCCTTCCAGCTGACATCCTTATGTCTTGCCCCTTCTCATCCTTCAGGCCTAAGTGCCTCCCTCTCTAAGAAGCTCTCCATGACAATCCTGTCTCACATAGCCACACCATCATGCTCCACCATATCTCCCTGCTCAGTTTCCTCGTGGATAACATTGTGTCGCTCTCTGAAAATCCTGTGTTTTTTTTTTTACTTGTTAATGTCCTTAGGTCAGTTCCAAAAAGGCAGGGACAGTATCTACTTTTTTTTTTTTTTTTTAAAGATTTTATTATTTATTTGAGAGTGAGGGCAAGCGAGAGCGAGAGAGAGAGAGGGAGGGAGCATGAGCTGAGAGGAGGGGCAGAAAGAGAGAGGGAGCAGCAGACTCCCTGCTGAGCAGGGAGCCCGATGCAGGGCTCAATCCCAGGACCCTGAGACCATGACCTGAGCCGAAGTCAGACGCCCAACTGACTGAGCCAGGCAGGTGCCCTGGTACAGTATCTACTCTTGTTCTCCATGTTAGCCCCTGGCCTGGTGTCTGGCATATGGCAGATTTTCAATAATTCCTTGATGAATGAATACATGAATATTTCACTGGGAAAATTTAATGAATTGGTGAAAACAATTTTGGGTTGGCTGAGCTTCATGTCCCAAACCTTTCCCATGTCATAAACCTCTTGGCACAACTGCTAAGAATTTCTCCTCTGTCTTGGGCTATAACCCAGCCTACCCATGCCTGGCCTCTGTTTTGCTCAGAGGAATAACCCCTGCCCATAAATTTACTAAACTGGTTTTATACAGAGTCCATTTGGCTGAAACAAAGTCCCATATCCTACTGCTGAATTACCCAAATATCTCTGCTTGCCACTTGTGGGTCCCCATCTGTGAGCAAGAGATGGGTGAGCAAGAGATGGGTGTCCCTAGCTATGGAACAATTTCTTTTTCACGGAGAGAGAAGCATAGTTTGCCCAACGGGAGCTGACCTCAAGCTGTGATGATCAGGTTCATTTGCAGACAGGCCAGAAAATACCCCATGACCCCGAGTAATTACCCCCATGTGTGGCTTCCACCCCGTGCTGTATCTGTACCCTTTCTTCAAGGCACTCTGGACACCAGTCGCACAGATCGCTCCTAGCATTAGGTACTCCTTCCCCCAAACTGAGTATTCCCTTGCATCCAAAGAGTTAAAACTCTATTATATTGCAAAAATCAAGTATCCTCTGCCTCTTGTGGTATCTTGGCTAAATCCATTCCATTCACCCTGTCCAACTGCACACACTAGACTCCCCCCAAATCCAGGGGAATAGAATTGGGTTGGAAATAGTCTTAACTCTAAGTCTTGAGTATAGAAATATTATCTTCACAGATCAGACGTTATTTCCCTCCATCGAAGAAAGGAAAAGAACTTTGACATGGGTCCTTGCCCCGTGATTAGTAACAGCATCTACAGCTGTGTCCCTTGAGATCAGCCTTATTGAATCAACTTCCTGCAATCTTTACAGAGGCTGAGGTGACAGAAATTCAGAGATTGACACTTCTACATATTACCCATTACCACAAATCCAGAGGGTGGAGTAAAATTGAATTAAAAAAAAAAAAGCCAATAATGCAGCCCTAAAATCCAATTCCATCAGTTCCTATCTTTTGGCCTCGTATGAGATTTCTGTCGGGGGAGAGATGCAACTACCTGATATTTCTATCCATGAAGGAAATCCAAATATGCTGCTCGGGCGTAAGGATCGTGTTGAGCTGAAGGCCACTGAGAAACAGTAGGCACAGGAAGACCTCTTTGCTTTCACACTTTCTGCCTAAAATCAGGGCATCCATTTCCCTCTGTACTACTGTGTACTAGATCTTTCTTGTCTTTAGGCTGTGTCTCTTCTGGTGCCATGGATAACAGTTGAGAATCTTGCACTTTCCAAAAGGCAAGAAACATTAATGCTTCTTGAGTCACCAGCCCTAAGATGCTTACTATCAGCCTTCCTCACTCATCCTATTATTTTGAAAGCTCTTGCTTAAGCCCTGTGCAGCCACCAACATTCCAGAAGATGTGCTGGTTGGGGATGCAGTTTCACTTTGGTGATGCACACCTAAATCTTATGGTGTCAAGTCTTTGGGCTTTGCTTGGCTTGTACATGAATGTCTAGTCTGCGTCCCCCCCCCAAGGGTGTAATGGTCCCTAAATGAAGCCCCTGTCCTGTGCCGCAGGATGCTCACCATTGCTCTGAGCCTGAAACCGCGTCTCACAGAGGGCAGCTCATCTCCTCAAATTCAGTTCCAAATTTGGCTTTTCCAGTAGTAATGTTTTAGAAGATAAAGACACAGGAGACAGGGGTGCCTGGGTGGCTCAGTCGTTAAGCGTCTGCCTTCGGCTCAGGTCATGATCCCAGCATCCTGGGATCGAGCCCCGCATCGGGCTCCCTGCTCCGCAGGAAGCCTGCTTCTCCCTCTCCCACTCCCCCTGCTTGTGTTCCCTCTCTCGCTGTCTCTCTGTCAAATAAATAAAATCTTTAAAAAAAAAAAAAAGACACAGGAGACTGAAAAATAAAACTTTATTTATGACCAAAGATGTGAAGACATTCATAAAATGCCAAAGAAAACCATTCCTCGTTCAATTTTTTAAATCTCAGAGCGTCTAGGACTGAACATTCACCACGTACCAGGAAAGAACGCCTCTGGTGGGCAGACTGTTCTTCACACTAATAGTTACATTTGTTTTCTCAGCATCACACTGGTCCCTGACTCACGCTTATCCAGTGTGCCCGCTCGTTGAGCTTCTTGGGCGACTTGTGCTAGCCACAGCTTCACTTCAGTGCCCCTCAGACAGGGGTGTGCCTGGGACTCCTCTCTCGGGGTCCTTCAGGGTTCCTCTGAGGAACCATGGCAGCTGGGCGATGAACAGAGAGTAGCACCAAAGAATCAACAAATGAAAGCCTTAAGCCTAAGGCAGACAACTCCATTTTCTGGAGCAGAAACAGTGGGTTGGATAATGCTTTTATAAGAGATACTCCACGTTTTGTGTACATAGCACACAATGTTTAACTAATTTTATTAGATATCTAAATATAAATATACAAACAGATTTAGGGAAAACCTCCAGACTCTTTCCCCAAGTAACTGAATAGCCAAAAAAGAAAAATAAGGGAGCGGGCAAATTAATAGCCCTTAGATTTTGAACAGAATGAGAAGACACTTATTTACGTAAGATCTTGGTGAGATGCACCCCCAGGATGAGCCTGCCTCCTAAAAAGCGGATTTTTCACCGACCTGCACCGACCACCAAGTGTGGATTGCCAGCAGAGGGAACGGCGGCGGCTTCCACGCGAGGGCTCCGGATGGAAGTGCGCAGCAGCCCCCAGTCAGCAGCGGTACTGTGCACAGCACTGCTCAGCGACGCGGGTCCGCCAGAGTGTAGGCTGTAGAACATAGCCGCTGGAGTACTTACTGAACGCAAATCACAAATTCATGAAACGAGAGGCCTCTTAGAACATAGGGAAGAGGACTGTTCCTATACAAAGCGTTCACAATCTCAACTGGCCCTTTAAGATGGCAAACAGTGTTAGAGAACATTGTAAACCAACGACTCAAATATGAAAAAAGAAAACAGTGCCATACAATATATAATTACTCAAGACTTTTCTTTTAGGTAAGATTTTCAGAAAACCCAGGGATAGATTTTATGTCACAAAATGGTCCATATCGCCCAAAAATGTCTTTTGATTGGACAGTAAAATAGTATTTGTTGGAAGCTAAAAATTGAGATAAAGTACAGGCCATTGGGAGTGGCAAAGCTTTAATTTCTCCAATTTTCTTCCAAATCAACTTATTGTTAGGGTTCTCATGGCAGAGGAAGAGGTGATAGCTTTCCACGGGAGCGCACTTGGGATTGATTTTGGTGATGTTCCAAGTCAGGGCAATGCCCCTGGGTCTCAGGACCCGTTTCACTTTGAGCTCAGGCTTCTGGGGAGGAAGTGTATCTCGGATTTTGTCTACCAGTTCAGGTAGTAGTGGTGGTGGCTCTGGGAGAGGTGGCAAGTGTTCAAAGGACTCAAGAACCTAGAAAGACATTTATAAAGTTTAGCAAGCTGGACTGGCAGGTTTGATTAAAGTGCTCAACTGCAGTTCTAAATAAACTTCCGGTTCTTTGATCCATTTATCGAAATTTTAAGAACAAAAGGATGTTTCAGGAATATGTGGGGCTGGATCCAGTGTTTTTAAGCATAAGCTTCTTTTGGCATTAAGATTTCTACACTCTGGAATATCACTAATCCAGAATGGATTAGGTCCCAGACACTCTGGATAAATATTCCATCTCATTTCCAAATTGTGTCCCCAAACATTTTGCTGATTTGCATGAAAAGTGTGAGTGTACAAGAACATCCATTTCCCTCCACCTTCATCAACAATGGCTACTACTCTTAAAAATCTTTTGTTGGGTAAAAAAATATATATATTTAACCTCCAGAGTTTCTGGAAAAGTCAATTAAATTATTTTGATTCCATAAATAAGTAGATGGACAATACCACATTTTTTAAAAGTACAAGCTGAAATGTGACCCAAATGTTTCTGTGTAAGTACAATGGGTACTTCCACTTAATTGAGAATGCATATCCTTTGACAGAGCATTTCTGATCCATACCTGGGCTGCATTTTGTGCCACTGGGGTTGTCTCTTTTGAGATCAAAGTAGCATTTGTAGGTGACTCAACAGAGGATGCTGAACTTTCTGTGAACACAAGGTTTGAGAAGTAAAATTTAACTGCAATAATCAATTCCATAGCCTTTAAGCAAAACTAGTTTACATCTTAGGTGGTAATTAAATATGAACTAAAATTATAAAACTGTAAAATAAGATGATAAACTTTTGATAAAAGTTCAAGACCTAGGACACCTGGGTGGCTCAGTCGGTGAAGTGTCTGCCTTCAGCTCGGGTCATGATCCCAGGGTCCTGGGATCAAGTACTGTATCAGGCTCCTTCCTTGCTCAGCGGGGAGCCTGCTTCTCCCTCCCTCTCTACCCCTCCCTCTGCTTGTGTGCTCGTTCTGTCAAAATAAATAAATAAAATCTTAAAAAAAAAAAAGTTCAAGACCAAAGGTACCAAATATAGAGAATTTCCTTTCAATGTGACAAAAATGCCCTCTTAAGATAAACACTTAAGTCATTACGTCACCTGGAACTAGGAAAAATTATACACGGGAGAGGGATCCTTGCTCAGCGTTCTTAGAGGTGCCTTATGCTCTCTTAGGTCAATAGGATGTTTGCAAACACAGAGCCATTTACAATCCAGTATAAATATGTGACACACGCAAGTCCTGGGGATTCAAACTAAATATCAGGCAGTCTGGGGGTTAAAGGAATCTCTGCTGCTGAGGGTGTGTTAGCCTCGAGGCAATCAGATATCCAGCTGACCTTGAACAACACAGGCTTGAACTGAGCGGGTCCACTTATACATGGATGTTTTTCACTAAATGCGGTACAGTACTGTAAATCTATTTTTTATTCCTCATTAAGAACATTTTTTCTCTAGCTTACTTTATTGTAAGAAAACAGTATATAATACGTATAACATACAAAATAGATGTTAATGGACTGTTTAGGTTATTGGTAAGGTTTCTGGTCAACAGTTGGCTGTTAGTAGTTAAGTTTTGGGGGAATTAATAGTTATATGCAGATTTTCAACTGCATGTGGGGTTGGTGTCCCTAACCCCCACATTGTTGAGGGTCAACTTTAAATTGTGGACTGTGGTAAGGGAGAGGGGAGGGAGGAGGGCCAAACAGGAGAATGGAAGAGAGAGAGATGATGAGGGGAAGAAAAGAAAGGGAAAAAGAGAAAATGTGGGCTAAGGGAGAGGAAGAGGGTTTAAGTAGGTATAAGAATGGTCTGAAAACAACTGGGGAGGGGCTACCAGGGGGGGTGGTAAGAAACGGGGCCTCCTGTTGGAAAGTAGTAGGGCCAAGGAGCTAAAAACTTCACAAGTCTGAATGCATCTAATAAGCGTCAAAACCATCTTGATCTACTATGTGTGCAATGATATAACTGTTTAATATAATTCTGAATCTCCCCCAACAAAATTTCTTTTATTTGTATTTTTCTTCTGACTCACAAAGATAATCAAGATTCTGCATTGTGTTTCAAAGTTAATTCATTAGTCAGTTTATTTACTGCTGGTAAAAAACCTGTTTGAGTTGTAATGACCTTCCGGTTTTAACTTTAAGCGAGTCTGTAACAGGCTTTCCAACTGGTTTACTTAACTAGAGCTAGATCTTTTTTTTTTTTTAGAGTTTTTATTTTTTTGTTTTTATTTTTTTTTAAATTTTTTTATTGTTATGTTAATCCCCATACATTACATCATTAGTTTTAGATATAGTGTTCCATGATTCATTGTTTGTGCATAACACCCAGTGCTCCATGCAGAACGTGCCCTCCTCAATACCCATCACCAGGCTAACCCATCCTCCCAACCCCCTCCCCTCTAGAACCCTCAGTTTGTTTTTCAGAGTCCATCGTCTCTCATGGTTCTTCTCCCCCTCCGATTTCCCCCCCTTCATTCTTCCCCTCCTGCTACATTCTTCTTCTTCTTTTTTTCTTTCTTAACATATATTGCATTATTTGTTTCAGAGGTACAGATCTGAGATTCAACAGTCTTGCACAATTCACAGCGCTTACCAGAGCACATACCCTCCCCAGTGTCCATCACCCAGTCACCCCATCCCTCCCACTCCACCCCCCACTCCAGCAACCCTCAGTTTGTTTCCTGAGATTAAGAATTCCTCATATCAGTGAGGTCATATGATACATGTCTTTCTCTGTTTGACTTATTTCGCTCAGCATAATACCCTCCAGTTCCATCCACGTCGTTGCAAATGGCAAGATCTTATTCCTTTTGATGGCTGCATAATATTCCATTGCATATATATACCACATCTTCTTTATCCATTCATCTGTTGATGGACATCTTGGCTCTTTCCACAGTTTGGCTATTGTGGACATTGCTGCTATAAACATCGGGGTGCACGTAGCCTTTCGGGTCCCTACTTTTGTATCTTTGGGGTAAATACCCAGGAGTGCAATTGCTGGGTCATATGGTAGCTCTATTTTCAACTTTTTGAGGAACCTCCATACTGTTTTCCAGAGTGGCTGCACCAGCTTGCATTCCCACCAACAGTGTAGGAGGGTTCCCCTTTCTCCGCATCCCCGCCAACATCTGTCATTTCCTGACTTGTTAATTTTAGCCATTCTGACTGGTGTGAGGTGGTATCTCATTGAGGTTTTGATTTGGATTTCCCTGATGCCGAGCGATATTGAACACTTTTTCATGTGTCTGTTGGCCATTTGGATGTCTTCTTTGGAGAAATGTCTGTTCATGTCTTCTGCCCATTTCTTGATTGGATTCTTTGTTCTTTTGGTGTTGAGTTTGATGAGTTCTTTATAGATTTTGGATACTAGCCCTTTATCTGATATGTCATTTGCAAATATCTTCTCCCATTCTGTCAGTTGTCTTTTGGTTTTGTTGACTGTTTCCTTTGCTTTGCAAAAGCTTTTTATCTTGATGAAGTCCCAATAGTTCATTTTTGCCCTTGCTTCCCTTGCCTTTGGCGATGTTTCTAGGAAGAAGTTGCTGCGGCTGAGGTCGAAGAGGTTGCTGCCTGTGTTCTCCTTTAGGATTTTGATGGACTCCTGTCTCACATTGAGGTCTTTCAACCATTTTGAGTCTATTTTTGTGTGTGGTGTAAGGAAATGGTCCAGTTTCATTCTTCTGCATGTGGCTGTCCAATTTTCCCAACACCATTTGTTGAAGAGACTGTCTTTTTTCCATTGGACATTCTTTCCTGCTTTGTCGAAGATTAGTTGACCATAGAGTTGAGGGTCCATTTCTGGGCTCTCTATTCTGTTCCATTGATCTATGTGTCTGTTTTTGTGCCAGTACCATACTGTCTTGATGATGACAGCTTTGTAGTAGAGCTGGAAGTCTGGAATTGTGATGCCGCCGGCTTTGCTTTTCTTTTTCAACATTCCTCTGGCTATGCGGGGTCTTTTCTGGTTCCATACAAATTTTAGGATTATTTGTTCCATTTCTTTGAAGAAAGTGGATGGTATTTTGATGGGGATTGCATTGAATGTGTAGATTGCTCTAGGTAGGATTGACATCTTCACAATATTTGTTCTTCCAATCCATGAGCATGGAACGTTTTTCCATTTCTTTGTGTCTTCCTCAATTTCTTTCATGAGTATTTTATAGTTTTCTGAGTACAGATCCTTTGCCTCTTTGGTTAGATTTATTCCTAGGTATCTTATGGTTTTGGGTGCAATTGTAAATGGGATCGACTCCTTAATTTCTCTTTCTTCTGACTTGTTGTTGGTGTATAGGAATGCCACTGACTTCTGTGCCTTGATTTTATATCCTGCCACTTGACTGAATTCCTGTATGAGTTCTAGCAGTTTTGGGGTGGAGTCTTTGGGATTTTCCACATAAAGTATCATATCATCTGCAAAGAGTGAGAGTTTGACTTCTTCTTTGCCAATTTGGATGCCTTTGATTTCTTTTTGTTGTCTGATTGCTGTGGCTAGGACTTCCAATACTATGTTGAATAGCAGTGGTGATAGTGGACATCCCTGCCGCGTTCCTGACCTTAGGGGGAAAGCTCTCAGTTTTTCCCCATTGAGAATGATATTCGCTGTAGGTTTTTCATAGATGGCTTTTATGATATTGAGGTATGTACCCTCTATCCCTATACTCTGAAGAGTTTTGATCAAGAAAGGATGCTGTACTTTGTCAAATGCTTTTTCTGCATCTATTGAGAGGATCATGTGATTCTTGTTCTTTCTTTTGTTAATGTATTGTATCACGTTGATTGATTTGCAGATGTTGAACCAACCTTGCAGCCCAGGGATAAATCCGACTTGGTCGTGGTGAATAATCCTTTTAATGTACTGTTGGATCCTATTGGCTAGTATTTTGGTGAGAATTTTTGCATCCATGTTCATCAGGGATATTGGTCTGTAATTCTCCTTTTTAATGGGGTCTTTGTCTGGTTTTGGGATCAAGGTAATGCTGGCCTCATAAAATGAGTTTGGAAGTCTTCCTTCCATTTCTATTTTTTGGAACAGTTTCAGAAGGATAGGTATTAATTCTTCTTGAAATGTTTGGTAGAATTCCCCTGGGAAGCCATCTGGCCCTGGGCTTTTGTGTTTTGGGAGATTTTTGATGACTGCTTCTATTTCCTTAGTGGTTATAGGTCTGTTCAGGTGTTCTATTTCTTCCTGGTTCAGTTTTGGTAGTTGATACATCTCTAGGAATGCATCCATTACTTCCAGGTTATCTAATTTGTTGGCATAGAGTTGCTCATAATATGTTCTTATAATTGTTTGTATTTCTTTGGCGTTGGTTGTGATTTCTCCTCTTTCATTCATGATTTTGTTGATTTGGGTCATTTCTTAGAGCTAGATCTTTGAGATCGTAACTGGCAGGTTCATCACCACAGGAGAGCAGACACAGATAACCTCCAGTCAATGACACACAAAACATTCTAACAAACAGAAGCCCTATAACTAACACTGCTTCTCTCAAGGTGGTAAGTCAGCTGGCCCTTAAAATAGGGAAAGACAGAAATGCAACTTGAGGATGATAAGAAGAGGCAACACAGGACTTTGGTCCCAAACCAGTTCCTGTTTATACCCTGTGTGTCCTCAGCGCCAGCACCTTATAAGCACTCTCTGCTTTTACCCTCATCTGTCTACAAATGAGTAAGGATTTCTTCAGGGCTTTGAATGTTCAAAGCAGGAGTAGCCAGGACCCCATCATTTTAAGGTTGCTTGTTCGACTGCTAGGTGACAACTGCAGCCTCTGGTTTCAACTTAACTTTCTGATGTTCGACCTTCCAGATCCTCTGCTGCATGTATATGCTCACGTAGACACACAGAGTCATCATGTAAATATGTGTAATATAAAAGTGGTTTTTAAAATTTGGATTTTTAAATGAACTATCTAGATATAATTTACATACAGTAAAAATGTACCCATTCTAAATGTGTGATTCTGAGTTTTGACAAATGTACCCCTGTGAAACCATCACCAAAATCAAGACACAGAATGTTTTCCTCAGCCCACAAGTCCTTCAGTGTCCGTCCTCGGTGGATCTCTCTCACCTCTGGCCCCGTGAAACCACAGGTCTACTGTCACTAAAGACTAGATTCGACTTTTCTAGAATTTCATATAAATCAAATCATACAGTATATAGAATTCTTTGGCCCAGCATAATGTTTCTGAGATGCATCCATATTGTTGCACATAAAAACATTTTGTTCATTCTTTTTTATTATTTTTTAAAGATTTTATTTATTTATTTGACAGAGTACAAGCAGGGGGAGCGGCAGGCAGAGGGAGAGGGAGAAGCAGGCTCGTCGCTGAGCAGGGAGCCTGATGCGGGACTCCATCCCAGGACCCTGGTCATGACCTGAGCCGAAGGCAGATGCTTAACCGACTGAGCCACTCAGGCGCCCCTGTTCATTTTTCTAAAGTAAGCTCCATGCCCATTGTGGGGCTGGAACTCATGACCCCGCGATCAAGAGCCACATGTTCCCCCGACTGAGCCAGCCAGGCACCGCATATTGTGTTCATGTTTATTGTTGAGTAATATTTAGCGGTACAGATATGCCACAACCAATTTATCCATTTATCGGCTGATGGACATTTGTACTGTTTCCAGTTTGGGGCCATTATGAATAAAGTTGCCATAAACAATGGTGTAGAAGTCTGTGTAGATACAGGTTTTCAATTCTCTTGGGTAAATACCTAAGACGGGAATGACAGTGTCCTATGGTAAGCGTATAGTTAATGTTTTGAGGAAATGCTGAGCCACTTCAAAAGTGGTTTTACCATTTTACATTCCTACCACCAAAGCATGAGAATTCCAGCTTTCTCCACATCCTACCAACACTTTGTGTATTTTCAGTTCTTTTCATTGGTAGCCATTCTGATAGCTATGTTGTGGTGTCTCATTATGGTGTTCATTTCCCTAGTGAGCAACGATGATGAGGATCATGTTTTCTTGTGCCTATCTGCCGTCCCCACATCTTCTATAGCAAAGTGTCATCTACTTGCTTTGGGTTTAATTTGTTCTTTTTTCCTAGCATCTTAAGATAGAAGCTTAGATTGTTAATTTTAGATTTTTATTTTTTTCTACTATAAACATATAATGCTAGTCATTTCCCTCTAAGCACTGCTTTATCTACATCCCTCAAATGTTGCTGTGTTTCCATTTTTATTCAGTTAAAAATATTTTTAAGTTTCCCTTTTGATTGCTTTGGCTCATGGGTCATTTAGAAATGTGTTTAGCCTCCAAATACCTGGGGATTTTCCAGCTATTTCTGTTACTGATTACTAATTTAATTCTGCTGTATCAGAGATCTCAGGGTCCTGAGATCGAGCCCTGCATCAGGATCTGTGCTGATTGTGGAGCCTGCTTAAAATTCTCTTCCTTTCCTTTTGCCCTTCCCCACCACTGGCTTGCTTGTGCTCTAAACACACACACACACACACACACACACACACACACACACACACACTCTCTCTCTCTCTCTCTCTCTCTCTCTCTCTAGTTTTGCAGTCCAGAACCCAACCTATCTTACTGCTTGTTTCATATGCATTTAATGAGAATGTGTACTCTACTGTGCTTGGACTGAGCACTCCACAAATGTCAAGTAGGTTAAGTTGGGTTGGTAGTGTTGCTCAGGTTTTATAACTTCAGTTTCTGTCTGCATACCTTACGAATTACTGAGAACGGAGTGATAGAACCTCCAATTATAATTGTTTATTTTTCTATTTATCATTTCATCCTATCAGTTTTTGCATCAGGAATTTTGAAATTTTACAATTATATGCATACACATGTAGGTTTCCTTGGATCTTCCTGATGAAATGACTTCTTTATTATGAAATTTTTTTAAAATTAATTTCAGAGGACAGGTAATGCAATATATGTTAAGAAAGAAAAAAAGAAGAAGAAGAATGTAGCAGGAGGGGAAGAATGAAGGGGGGGAAATCGGAGGGGGAGAAGAACCATGAGAGACGATGGACTCTGAAAAACAAACTGAGGGTTCTAGAGGGGAGGGGGTTGGGAGGATGGGTTAGCCTGGTGATGGGTATTGAGGAGGGCACGTTCTGCATGGAGCACTGGGTGTTATGCACAAACAATGAATCATGGAACACTATATCTAAAACTAATGATGTAATGTATGGGGATTAACATAACAATAAAAAAATTAAAAAAAATTAATTTCAGAGGTAGAATTTAGTGATCCATCAGTTGTATATAACACCCAGTGCTCATTACATCACGTGCCCTCCTTAATGCCCATCACCCAATTATCCCTTCCCCCCACCCACCTCCCCTCCAGCAACCCTCAGTTTGTTTCCTAGAGTTCAGCATCTCTTATGGTTTGCCTCCCTATTTTCCTCTTGCTTTATTTTTCCTTCCCTTCTCCTATGTTCATGTTTTTATTTCTTAAATTCCACATAAAAGTGAAATCATATGGTATTTATCTTTCTCTGACTGACTTATTTCACTTATTGTAATACCCTCTAGTTCCATCCATGTCATTGCAAATGGCAAGATTTCATTCTTTCTGATGGCTGAGTAATATTCCATTGTATATATATACCACATCTTCTTTATCCATTCATCTGTCGATAGATATCTGAGCTCTTTCCATAGTTTGGCTATTGTGGACATCGCTGCTATGAACACTGGTGGGCATGTGCCCCCTTTGAATCACTATGTTTGTTTCCTTTGGATAAATACCCCGTAGTACAATTGCTGGGTTGTAGGGTAGCTATATTTTTAACTTTTTTCCAGAGTGGCTGCAGCAGGTTGCATTTCCATCAACAGTGTAAGAGGGTTCCCCTTTCTCTACATCCTTACCAACATCTGTTGTTTCCTGACTTGTTAATTTTAGCTATTCTGACCAGCGTGACATGGTATCTCACTGTGGTTTTGATTTGTACTTCCCTGATCCTGAGTGATGCTGAGCATTTTTTCATGTGTCTGTTGGCCACCTGAAACAGTCTTCTTTATCTCTGGTAATATTCCTTGTTTTGAAGTGTTTTTACGATAACACAGTCACTCCAGCTTTGTCATAATTAGTATTTGCATGCTTTTGCCTAGTTGTCTTCTTCCATCCTTTTAATTTTAACCTATGCATATATTTATATTTAAAGTGCATCATATAATTATCATGCAGGTGGGTCTTGTTTTTTTTTTATCCAGTCCAACAATGTCTGCTTTTTAATGTTAGACCACTTATGCTTATTCTAATTATCAATATGGTAAGATTTAAATCTACCATCTTGTCTTTTGTTCTCTATTAGTCTCATTTGTTCTTTGCATTTTCTTGTGACTTCTCTTGGATTATGTAAAAAATCCCATTTTATCTTCACTAGTATTAGCTAGACTTCCACTTAAAAAAATTATTGCTCTAGGCATTACCATATGTATCTTTTATAACTTATTAGTCTGTCTTCAAATAACATACTAGTCATATAATGTGAGACCCTCACGACAGCATATGTCCATTCCCCTGATCATCTTACGCAGCACTGCTGTCATATGTTAACTTCTATATGTTATAAGCTCTACAATATGGTGTTATATTCCTTCATGTAGACCCACTTTCCATCTGATATCATGTTCATTTTGCTTGAAGAACTTCCTTTATTTTTTTGAAGATTTATTTATTCTATATAGAGAGAGAGCATGAGTGGGAGGGGCAGAGGGAGAGGGATAGAGAATCTCAAGCAGACTCCGTGCCAAGCGCGGAGCCCCATGTGGGGCTTATCTCACGATCCTGAGATCATGACTTGAGCTGAAGCCAAGAGTTGGATGCTCAACCAACTGTACCACCCAGGTGCCTCTATTTTTGATAATGAAGGTTTGCTGACAGCAAGTTTTATATGAAAAAGTCTTAATTTTGCTTTCACTTTTGAAAGATACTTGGTGGATATAGAATTTTAGGTTAAGGATTTTTTTTTTTTTTTTTACCCTAGCCTCTCAATGATGTCTTTTGACTTTCATTTGGTTTATATCATTCCAATTGAGAAAACTGAATTCTTTGTTCTTCTCTATATTTTAGGGTATGAAAACATTTTTTTCTTGAAAAAAACGTTTTGTTTTGTTTTCTGTTTGCTTTTAAGATTTTTCTTTTTATCATTGGTTTTCAGGAATGGATTATGATGTACCTTGATACGGTTTTCTTTGTATTTATCCTGCTTGGAATTTACTGAAGTTCTTAATTATGTAAGTTTGTACTTTTCATTAAATTTAGAAGACTTCTGACCATACGTGTACGTTGGACCACTTGATGTTATCCCACAGTTCATTAAAAGTCTGATTCCTTTTTTCCAGCCTTTTTCCTTTTCTCTTTTAAATCCTTCTTTAATTTGGATAGTTTCTTTCCAAACTATTTGGTCAGGTACTATTTCTTCCAGTTTACCAATTTGTTTTCCTTCTTCCTTGTCTAATATGCTGATTATATTCCATCCATGGAACTTTAAGTATTTTCTTTTTTTAAATTTGGTTCTATTTTGTATCTTTTATTTCTCTTATTTTGTTCCTGTTCACTTTTTATCTTTGAGCATATTTCTTTTTTTTTAATTCTTAAAATTTTATTTATGTAATCTCTGCCCCCAATGCAGGGCTCAAACTCACAACCTCAAGATCAAGAGTTGCATGCTTTACTGACTGAACAAGCCGGGTGCCCTTTTGAGCATATTTCTATCAGCTCTTTCAAAGTCCTTGTCTGTTAATTCTGTCATCTCTGTCATTTCTAAGTTTGTTTCTATTGACTGATTTTTCTCCTGGTTATGGATTCCATTTTTTGGTCTCTGTATCTCTAGTGATTTTTTTTTAAATTGGATGATGGATATTATAAATTTTAAATGGTTTTGTGTTGAATTCCATTCTCTTCTTTTAACAGAACACAGTGGGCTGTGTGATAAGCTATTGAGTTATATGTAGTTCAGCTCAATCCTTTCAAAGCTTGTTTTTTTGGTTTTATTAGGGTAAGGCTACAGTTGCCTTTGTTCTAAGATGAGTTTATACCCAGATGTTCAGTAAGAATCTGCCACTACAGCTGGTCAGAACTGAAACATTTCCCACCTCTGAGCATAAAGCTCTTTGGTCATTCTCTGCCAAGATTTATGGGGTTTTACTCCATGCATGTGTGGCTTAATACTTCAGCAAGAATTCAAGAGGACTCTATGCTAACCTCCTGGAGCTCCTTCTCTGAGTGGCTCCCTCCTTCTGACACTATACTCTTTCCCTTCATTCCTGGTGCCTCAACCTCTCTGAATGAATCTCTGTTTCCTCACCTCAGCAAGACAGCCATTCTCTGCTTGGGAGTTCCTCCACTGCACCGCAGTCTAGGAGGAAAGCTGGGCACTCTGTACAGCTCATCTCATTCATTCCCTTCTCTCAGGGACTGTAGTCCTATACTGCAATATCTGAAAATTTTTTTATTACATCTTACTTAGTTTGTGGTTGTTTATGGCAGAAAAGTTAAGTCTGGGCCCTTTACTCCATCCTACTCTCTCCATATACATTTATGACTTTTTTCTCGTTACATTACTAACACATTTACATCAACACACATACTTCTACAACACTATTTTTAATGGCTGAATACTGCTGTATCATATAAATCTAATTTGTGCAATTGATCCTTTATTTCTAGAAATTTAAGGGTTTCCAAAGTTTTATTTTTCACACACAGCACTGTGATGAACATTTTTATACTTCCCTATATACTTAATTTTAATTTCTTTAGGTAACTATTCAAAGAATTTTGGGGTCAAAGGCTTACATATTTGTAAAGTTTTTGATGTTGACAAAAGGTCTCCCAGAAAGATTTACACTCCCATTCACAGTATGTAAACTTATATTTCCTTTAAAACTCTTTAGTGGAAAATCTGCATTAATTCAATATTTTTTGGAAAAAGTATACTATGTGCTAAGCGTTGTGCTAAAAGGATGGAAACTTACAGATTAAGAAAGCCGCTGACACTGAAAAGAACTGAGTCCTTTCAGGAAGACATATGTAAAGAAACAATGACAGAGCAATGTAATATAGCTACAATACAGGTGTGCACTAAATACCAATGGTAAGGGGAGCCTGAAAGGAACAGTCCAGCCTAAGTGTCTAAAGTGAATATGAAAGAATGAAGGGTGGGGTCATCAGACACACCTGCGGAGACAGAGAGAGGAGAACATTCCTAGCAAAGAGAACTGCACATGCAGAGGTGGTAAGGAGAGGAGAAGCATTACCTATTGAGAAACTATTAAGGCACAGGTAAGGGATTTGTAGAACATAAGCTAGAAAAGTTTTCAGGGTCTAAGTCAGTAAGGATTCTATCTTTCTAAGGAGTTTGGATTTTATCCTAAAAACAAAAACATAACCAGGTTTATATACAGGAAGTAGTGTTTTAGTGGCAGCTTGGGAGACTGACTAGAAGCAGTAAGTTAGGGTAGAAACATTGGTTACTAAGTTATGGCAGTAGAGCAGGCTAAAGATGATGGAATTTTGAAATAAGGAAATCTATGGACTGGACGCGTTAGCTTTTCAGGAGACAGAACTGATGGCCTTGAAAACTGACTACACAGTGGAATGAGGCAGATCCAAGAGTCAAAAGCGACTCATGTCTAGCTTGGGAAACTGGGTGAGCTGGTGATACCGTTCATTAAGCCTGGGAATATGGGAAACAGTCCAGGTTTGACCTGACAAACTATACCTTTATTCAGAACTGGACACTCTACAAGATGAACAGACTCACATTATCATGAGTCAGCAGCATGAATTAGCATGATCTATCCGTCCAACTGCTAGATTTCAAACTGAAGGCCCCCACAACTTAGAGGTCTGCTTTATTTTCGAAAGCACTGATGAATCTGTATTCATACCTTTTATTTTACTGTATCTTAAATCTTGTACCCTATAGTTTAGAAATGATTTAATAATCTTAGTTAAAAAGTAACTAATTATTATAGATTCCCAAATCATTTTTCAAATTTATATATATATTTTTAAGATTTTATGTATTTATTTGACCGAGAGAGCACAAGCAGGGAAAGTGGCAGGCAGAGAGAGAGGGAGAAGCAAGCTCCCCACAGAGCAGGGAGCCGGAAGCAGGGCTCGATCCCAGGACCCTGGGATCATGACCCGAGCTGTGGGCAGACGCTTAACTGACTGAGCCACCCAGGCACCCCTCAAATTTATTTATTTATTTTTAAGATTTTATTTATTTATTTGACAGAGTACAAGCAGGGGGAGCAGCAGGCAGAGGGAGAGGGAGAAGCAGGCTTCCTGCTGAGCAGGGAGCCTGATGAGGGACTTGATCCCAGGACCCTGGGATCATGACTCGAGCTGTGGGCAGACGCTTAACTGACTGAGCCACCCAGGCGCCCCACCCCTCAAATTTATACTTCTAATTTTCATCATGAAACTGGAAACTGAAGGGTTTTTTAATTCTATCATGAGGTACCTGGAGATTCCCATGGTTCTAACCTTTGTCTGGATCCACAGTTGAAAGGGGAGAAGGAACTGGCTATATATTTCCTATGCTACTCTCCATTTTTAAATATTACATAATTTTCTAATGCTAATAAGTGGTATTCCAAGATTTTATCAAGAGTATCAAGAACATTCAAGTGCAGTTATTAAGAGGTGAAGCTTTATAACTGATGACTAGCCCCAGATGACTATATTTTACTTCTTCCTGTTTAAATCTGAGAAAGAGGGCACTGTTGTCGTTCTTTCCTCTACGTTTTCATGTTATGCCCTAGTACCCTCTCACAGTGCTACTGATATAAAGAAAAAAGGTATGTACCAGAAAAGAGATTCATAATAGCCCCCAAACAGTCCAGCTATCTTTCAGTGAGTGAACATATAAACTATTATACATCTACACCATGGAATACTACTCAACACTAAAAAGCAATACTACTGATGCAACTCTGAGGACCTGTGGGGGAATTATGCTAAGTTAAAGAAGTCAATCTCAAAAAGACACATACTATATCATCATATAACACCCATGGATAGTTGTGCAAGTTGATTGTGGTGACCATTACGTGAATCTATACATGACAAAATTGCATAGAGCTATATACACACACACACTAACACACTAAAACTTTATAAATGGGTCAAATACTTTCTGAACTGCTACCTTCCCTCTTTCTTAAAAGGAAAGACAAATCTCTTACCTGTGCTGCAGTTTGATAGGGCTTCTTTTGTCAGATCAATTACAGAATCAAATTTCTTCTTCTCTACAGCCTGAAAAGTTGTTAAAAAACTAAGATTTTGCCTCAATAGCAGAAAATATTTAAAAAAAAGAAAACACAGATTCTAAATTGCCATTTAGAAGCTGGAGACTGAATATTTTGTAAGTCCTTACCGTTTAACTCTATTAGGAGAGAGAAGCTCATGAAATACTATATGGTTTCTGAGAATATGACTAAGCAAAATCTGAGTTAGTGTGGTAAATAAGTATGGTTGTGAAATATGTTTGTCACTGTTTTAATGTTTAAGCTAGCCTGGAATCTGGGTATGCTAACTAGTCAGGCATTAATTTCACAGAGAAAGAATCTCCCAAAGAATGAATGACAAAACTAAGTCATCCCCCCAGGTAGCGACACTAAAGTTCATAGAACTAACATACTCAAATAAACAACATTCAGAGACAACATTTATTACCTACCGTAACTTCTGTTTCAGCACCAGGTGAATTATTAGAATTGTTAGAATTTCCTGATGTAGTTTTTCCAGTATCTGGAAGAAAATTATTAAAATATCAACATTTGACAAATTTAGTAAACTATTAAACATTTATGAACTTTGTAATATATGAATGCTGAAACACAATGAGGATGCTCATTAACCATTTATTACATAATCACAAAAAAGTAATTCAATTGACATTACCTATTCCAAAGACCAAGGAACCAATTCAAACAAAAAAAAATCTAATTTGGATTCAAAAGATTTTGTCCTTCTGTAACTTTACAACTATATTAGTGACTCTTTTTTGAAAATCCATCTGTAAATTGATATGGCATTTGAGGAAACAGACTTGGAAATGTACACATTCTTTATTCACAGTATCTCTAACCCAGACTCTGGAGATGACTGAGGAGCATTCTATCTAGAACCAGGAGAAAACCTCAGATAAATGCTTGTAAATATCTGATTCACAATCTTAACAGTCTGAGCCCTGGGAGCAATTGAGTGGCTCTGTAAGTGAAGGCAAAGCTTTCTGAAATCAAGAGGCAAATACTCTAAAATAGTAAAACATGAAAAAGAAATGGGAAATTTTGAATGAGGACTTAATAGGCCAACAAGATAGCCATTTTAAGGGAGAGGAACTTTATTAGAAATCTGAGGGTAAAGATTTTTACATAAGTATAAGACAGAAACTCTAAAGAGGAACAAAGTATTCTCAAAAAACCAAAAGTTAAAAAAAAAAATCAAAGATGCTAAAGAATAGCCAAACTTTAAATCTTAAGATAAAACAAAAAGACAGACAAAACCAAATCACTACCACCAACACAGGCAGAGCAAACACAGAAAAATAATGAAATATATGAAAGGTTAAGTAGTTTTGTACCTTACAAATCCATTAAACACAGTAAACAAACAAAAGGCCATAAATTGATAAACACGAGGTTAGAAAGAAACCTCAATTATATGAAGGAATCATTTATTTATTCAGATAATATTAATCATATTATTAAATTATAATATATAATTACATATAAATTAAAACACTTGAAAGAATTAAAAATTTTATTTTAATGAAAGATAATATTCAATTCTCTATTTTAAGCAAATACTGATTTGAGGCTTTCTAATTTCATAGATCGTATTTTAATCAACTTAAGATACCTGTTGGATTTGATGTAATTGGAGTTGTCAAATTAGGACTTTCCACAGAAATCAATGTAACATCATCATTGTTACTAAAATGATAAAATTAAAAACAAAAATAAACTAAACATGCATTATCAGGCTGAAACATGCAGTCAATGGTTAGAATTCTTCTGACTTACCATTTCATAACTGACACATTTTAATCTAACAATTGTGGTGGGGAACTGGAGATAAAACCAAATACTCAAGAAACCCATATGTTGCCAGTTACATGACCAAAAGTGTCCAATAATGGATCCTTAAAACTTACTAGAGACCCATTTACAATGAATCCAAATATATAACCTATAAGCATACAATATACATAAATGTACAAAATATACAAAAGTCACCAAGGCAAGTACATATACTTGCCTTGATGAAAATGAAAAGTATAACTGAAAAAAACCCAGTAAGACACTTTGACTCTTAATAGCTATAGGACTGTGACAAATAAGGCTATTAAAAAATTAGTCCTGCCACGATTCTGCATTATATCACTGTAGTAGAAATATTGACCACACATTTACTAAACTAAGGGAGATGGTAAATGACGCTCATTACGGTTATTGCTCCCATTTGACCCTGACTCCACTTTCATGAGTTTGATATTTAAATCAGAATCTTTAAGATCTTGACACAAATTTCAATGAGCCCATAAAATTGCTATGCATAGTTATACCACTTTCTTACAGATGTTTTTAATTTTTAGCTTTTGTACTTAGGTCTATGATGCATTTCAAGTTATTTTTGTATATGGTGTGAGGTAAGAGGGGAGGTTCACTTTTCCCCTCTGGCTATTCCTGCAACAGCTGCTGACTATCTTTTCTCCAATAAATTACCTTGGCCTCTTTGTTGAAAACCAATGGACAATATATAATAGTCTCTAATCTGGCCACCAATTTATAGGTTTATCCTAAGACAACACCATTGTCTTAATTACTATAACTTTATAGAAGTCTTAAACTTAGTGTCTGTCTTCCAATTTTGTTGTTCTAACACTGCTTTCATCTTCTAAGTCTTTTGCATTTCACGTAAGTTTTCAATCAGCTTGTTACTTTCTACAAAAAAGGCTGCCAAGATTTTGACTGAGAGTGCATTAAATGTAAAGAATGATTTGGGTGAAGTGACATTAATAATGAATTTTCCCATATACTTACTGTCCCTAACCAACCTCCCCACCCACGCCTACCCACCAAAATCCTATAGCACAGTGGTATGCTTATTACAAAGGATAAACCTACATTGACACATCATTATCATGATCAAAGTCCATAGTACAATAGAGTTCACTCTTACTGGTATACATTCCACGCATTCTGACAAATATATAATGATACATATCCATCATTATAGCATCATACAGAATAGTTTCACTGCCCTAAAAATCCCTGAGCTCTGCCTATTCATCCCTCCTCATTAGCCCCTGGCAGTATTTGATCTTTTTACTGTCTTCATTGTTTCACCTTTTCTAGTATGTCATGTAGTTAGAATCATACAGTATATAGCCTTCTCAGACTAACTTCTTTCATTTAGTAATATGCATTTAAGTTTCCTCTGTGTTTTTTCATAGCTTGAAGGCTCATTTCTTTTTTAGTAACGTCCATTGTCTGAATGTAATGATTTATTTATCCATTCACCTACTGAAGGACATTTTGGTTGCGTCCACATTCTGGCAATTATGAATAAAACTGCATTGTATATGATTCTATTTTCTGTCCTTTCTTAGCCTATCAATTATACTTCTTTCTTAGGTGGTTCCCTTAAAGTCTCCAATATATATTTACAACTAATTCAAGTCCACTTTCAAATAATACTATACTCCTTCACAAGTAGTGGAACTACCTTACAATAACAAAATATTCCTAATTTCTCCTACCTGTTCCTTATATCATTGCTGATATTCATTTAAACACACATACACACACACACACGCACAAACACATAAATACACTGTTGCTATTATTTTGAACAAACTGTCAAATCAATTAAAAAGAGAAATAAATTTCTATTTTACTTTCACTCATTCCTTCAAAGATCTTGTCTGTAGATCTGATTTTCTGGCTTATTTTCCTTCTCTGTGAAGAATTTTTAACACTTCTTAGAAGGCAGGTCTACAGGCAACAAATACCCTAAATTTTTGTTTGTCTGAGAAAGTCTGTATTTCTCCTTCACTTTTGAAGGACAGTGTCACAGAGTACAGAATTTTAAGCTGGTGGTTTTGTTCTCTCAATACTTTAAAATATTTCACTCCACCCTCTTCTTGCTTGCATAGTTTCTAAGGAGACGTTGGATGCAGTTCTCATCTTTGCTCCACTATGGGTAAGGTGTTTTTTCCTCTGGCTTCTTTCAAGATTTTATCTCTGATTTTCTGAATTTTAAATATTATATGCCTAAATGTAGTTTTTTGGTATTTATCCTGCTTAGTGTTCTCTGAGCTTGGTATTTAATGTTAATTTGGGGGAAATTCTTAGTCATTATGGCTTCAAACACTGTTTTTGTTCCTTTCTCTCTGCACACCCCCTCCCTTACCCTTCTGGTGCTCCCATTATGCTTAGGTTATTCCCTTTGTACTTTGTCCCATGTTCTTGGATATTTTTGTTGTTGTCTTTTCTTCTCTTTACTTTTCTGTTTTGAAGTTCCTATTGTCAGACTCTCAAGCTCAGTGATCCTTTCCTCAGAGGTATCTAATCTACCAGTAAGTCCATCAAAGTCATTCTTCATTGTTAGTTTTGATCTCAAGCATTTCCATTTCTCTGCTTATTTATTCACCTGTTTTTGCATTTTTTCTACTTTTTTTTTCACTGAAGCCCTTAGCAAATAGTTTTTCAAAATTCCTGGTCTGGCAAGTTAAACATTTCTGTCATAGCTGACTCTGCTTCTGATGCTTGTTTAGTCTCTTCAAATCATGTTTCTTACCTTTTAGTATGTCTTGTGATTTTTTGTTGAATGGTGGACCCGATGTCCTGGATAAAAGGACCTATGATAAACAGACCTTTGGTAATGCAGTGGTTCTACTAATCCTATGATTAGCTCTCAGTCTTTTAAGTAGGTCTATGCCCCTGGAGTGTGAACTTCACTAGCACTTCTTAGTCACCCACCCCCTTTACGTGGGACAGATGGCTGGAGCAGCTAGAGTTGGGTATTCACTTCCTCCATATGGAAAGCTAGAGGGAGCAGGAGTTGGGGATTTCATTCCCCCAGGTAGGTTAAGTTCTAGTAGTAGTTTCTCCCTAGGACAGTCCTTGTTAAGAACAGAGTGGTCTGGTATATTTCAAAAGGTTCCTTTTGCCAACTGGCTGCTGCAAGCATGAAGGGATTTTTCTCCATTCACTGTCAGGACCTGGTAGAGCTCTTGGAGGTAAAACACAAAATTATGGGCCTCCCCCTGGAGTTTTTAACTCTTGATTTGTCTATTCTGAGCCTCCAGCAATTAGTTTACATTTTCCTAAACTGGCATTGGTTCCCATGGAAGCTTCTGCTTCTGGGTTTCTGCTCCAGTTCCCAAATGTTGTGATTACCATTTCTGCCCATTTGTTGCTCCAATTTTGGGGGCAGTATTTTGCTCTGTGACCATACTTCTTTAATGGATCTAAGAAGAGGTGTTGATTTTTTCCAGTTTATTGAGCTTTTTACTTGTTAGAATGGAGTAATAACTCCTTATGTGCTAGATCACAAATCTGAAATCTACTTTATAGTTCTGAAGTTAGGTCTTACAGATATTTTGGTAATCTTATCCCTTTGTATATCATGTTCTTTGACATTACTGTAAATAGTATTGATTTTAAATTTTAAATTCCAACTATTTGTTGCCTGTATACAGAAACACCATAAATGGTATAATTTATATTATACACACACACACACATATATATACACATACCACATAATATAGAGGAACAGTATGATATATACACACATATATACCCTATATAGAAGCACAGAAAAATATTTTATATTACCCACATATTTATAATATCCAGTACTCTTCATCTCTTCACCTTTGCATAGATCCAAATTTCCATCTGATTTTATTTTCCTTCTGCCTGTAAAACTTCCTTTAACATTTTCTGCAGTGCAGATCCACTGCTGATGTATTCTCCACACCCCCCCAACTTTTTTTTTAGTGTGAAAATGTCTGTTTTCCCCTAATACCTTAAAGATATTTTCACACAGTGTAGAAATTTTAATGGGTAGTTTTTCTTTCAACATTTTAGAGACGTCTTCTGCATTTCAAAACTTTAGAGATGTCTTTTAGTTTGCATAGTACACAACAAGAGGTCTCCTGATCTTTTTTGTTCCTTTCTTTGTAATGAGTCTTTTCTCTCTGGCTGCTTTTAAGATTTTCTTGTCACTACTGGCTTTCACCAATCTGATTATGATGTGGTTTTCCTTTATGCTTCTCAACCTTTTTTTTTTTTTTTTTAATATTTATGGGCTTTGAATTTTCACCAAATTTGGAAAAATTTTAGATGTTACATCTTTCCTCCCTCCCCCCTGCCCCTAGCCTGGTGAAACTTCAATGATATATATATTAGACTGCTTGATACTGTTCCAAAGGTCTCTGATGCTCTGTTCATCTTCTTTGTTAGTCTTTTTTCTCCCCATGCCTTTGTTTGAACAGTTTCTATTGTTATTCCACTGTCTTTTTAAAAATCAACAATTATCTATTTTGTTGTTAATCCTAATCAATGTACTTTTCATACTTCAGTTATTGTCTTTTTCATTTCTAGTTCAACTTGGGTTTTTTTTTAACATCTGCCATTTTCACATTTTCCTTTATATTGTTGGGACATGAACACTAAATTGATAATAGCTATTTTATGTTGTTGTTGTCCATCAAACATATTGTTTCTAGGTCTGTTTCTAGCATTTCAGTTTTCTCCTTACTATGAATTATATTTTTTGCTACTTTGCATGTCTGGTAATTTTTGATTAGATGTCAGACATTGTAGAATTTACACTGCTGAATGATGGATGTTTCATTCTTTCAAAGAGTGCTGGACCATGGGCGCCTGGGTGGTTCAGTCGGTTAAGCATCTACCTTCGGCTCAGGTCATGATCTCAGGGTCTTGGCATCAAGCCCCAAGTCAGGCTCCATGCTCAGCGGAGAGCCTGCTTTCCCCCCTCCCTCTGCCTATTGCTCCCCGTGCTTGTGCTCTGTCAAATAAATAAATAAAATCTTAAAAAGAAAAGAAAAGAAAAAGAATGGAGGACAATTCTGACATACAGTTAAATTACTCAGGATTACTTGCATCCTTTGTGTCCTTTTAGCTTTTTGGAAGTAGGACCACAGCAGTTTTTAGTCTAGGACTAAGCCAGCCTCACTACAGCTACACCCACATAAGGACTCTCTCTACCTGTGGTTCCATATTATAAGTTTTTTTCATTATAGCCAGTGGGAAAGCAAAATGTTCCCAGTCCTGCACAATATCCAAAAAATGTTTGATCTTCTTTTCAATGGTTCTTTCCCCAGCCTCTTGTAGTTTCATCCTTTGCATGCATAGATCTGCATTCAGCCAATGATTCAAGAAGTTCCCTCTGCAGATCATCAGAGCTCTATCTTTACACAATTTGCTTTCTTCATTGTTCTGCCTCACAAATTCTAGCCAACTCAGATTCCCCAATCTCTGATGTATATGTAGCAAGACCTTAGAGGCTGTTTGGGCTCCTCCTGCCTCTGCCCTTTACCTGCAAAATGCCTCCAGGCAGTAAGCTTGAACAATGGTAGGGTGCATTTCACCTGTTTCCCTCTCCCAGGGAGATTGCTCCCCGTTGAACAATGTCTGCACACAATTCTTTTTCTTTTTTAGTTTGGTTTTCTGCTTGTTGACAACAAAAGAACAATTCCTGTAGCAATTAATACTTCATGGGCAGAAGCAGACATTTCCTACACATTCATTTTAGTTTTGTGAAATCAACTGGTTTTCATGCACATTTTAGAACAGATTTAATTCAATAATTTTTCCCAAATTTATCAATAAGAGATTCTAACAGCCATTCTTTCTAAGTTCAGTAAACAAAATCAAATGTTCAGATCTAAATTTGATCAAGAATATTTCATCCTTCTGTTTTTGGTCTCTAACAAAACTTAGAAAGTTTACTTTGTATGTATTTTTTTGTCCTAGTAATAGTCATCATAGATTGATAACTGTATTTATTTTGTTGCTTAACCATAGCAATTCTTTTCAGATGTTCACTACACTAGAGTCAAAATCTCTTATCAATCTCAAAATTCTTCATTTAACATTTCTAAAATATTTCTAATTTTTTGTTTTTAAAAAGTTTATGTATTTAAGTAATCTCTACCTCCCCAAGGTGGGGCTCAAACTCATGACTCCAAGATCAAGAGTCGCATGCTCCTCCAACTGAGCCAACCAGGCGACCAACCAGGTGTCCCAATATTTCTAATATTTTAAGTATTTCTCCTTGCTGCTATAGTACATCAAATATAGCGTTATTTAGGAGTTTAAGAAACCTAGCAGAAAGACTTTAAAAAGCAGAGTGGAATTTTTAGCTTTCTCACTGGGCTGAGGCGGTGAAGATTACCATTTGGGTCCCACCAAGGTGGAGGGACCCTAGTGAACACTCCAAGCTCTCAGCTGGGAATCCACAGAGGTCTATGTCTTAAAAGCCACAGTGAACTAGCCAGAGGTAGAAGGACCTTACCATATTAACAAGCCTCAATTTATACCATTCCCTGAGTAGATTAGGTGACCAGGTCCTACTCAGCCAGAGAGAACAAACCTTATGTACAGTAAGATATTATTCCAGAGCCTCACCAATTTTTCAGAAATTATCAAGCGTGCCAAAAGACAGAACCAAATGACCAGAAACTGACAGAAAAACAACAGAAACAGCTATATAGATGATCCGGATGCTGGGGTTACAAAACAAGGACACTAAAAGAATTATGATTAATACTTTTAAGAATATTGAGGAAAGATGGATATAGTTAAAACCAGATGGAACACTGATCAGAAAAGTAGAAACTATGAAAAAAAGGCTACAATGAAATTAAGAAGTCAATTCATATAAAGACACTATTACAAAAGTGGAAAGACTTGGAGTGGAAAAAGATATTTATAGTAAACATATCTAACAAAAAAAACTTACGACAGGCAACTCAAAGGGAAAACATGCAAAAGTCTTAAGAGAAACTTCATAAAAGGTATCAAAATGGCTAACTAACATAAAAATGTGCTTAACTACTTTAGAAGGAAATACAAATTAAAACCAAGACATGATGCTATAAACATACCAGTGTAGCTAAAGCAAAAAAGGCAGGTATTATCAAGTGATGGCAAGGATATGGAAGAACAAAAACCTCATTATACTTCCTAATGGGAATGTAGCTTTGCTATGACCTCCTTGGTAAAGTGTTTGGTAATATCTATTAAACCTGAAAATATATATACTCTATGACCTACCAATTCCATTTACAGGCAAATGTCCAACAGAAATGTATGTACATTCACCAAAAGACATAAAAAGGAATGTTCAAAGCAGCACTACTCATAATTTCCCCAATCTGCAAACAACCCAGATGCCCATTAACAGTTGTGAATAAGTAAACTGAGGTATATTCGTGTGATGAGCACTATATAGCAACAAGAATGAAGAAACTATTGCTGCTAAGCAACAGCATAGATGAACCTCACAACACATAATGTTGGGCAAAAGAAGCAAGACACCAAAGAGTTCACTGAGTATGACTCCATTTATATAAACGTGAAAACCAAACAAAAACAACTTATGGTGTTAAAAGATAGTTGTCGACCTCTGATAGTCGTGGACCTGGAGCAGCGAAGGAACTGAGAAAAAGAGACGACAGTAAAGCGAGGCACAGGGGACATCGAGCGAACACCCCAAGGTCCCGAGGTTTATTTTCCAAAATCTAATATACCTTCTACAATGATATAGATCTATAATGACTTACAGCAGGGGCTTAATAAGGCACATTCTTCCACGTACACAGGGTTAGTCAAGTGAAGCAATGGGAGTGGAGAAGGAATAAAGAAATCTGTAACTGGCTGTGATCAATTAATTGTAAACACCATTGTACTTGGACCTTAACACAGGATAAGAGAACAAAGAAGGGAATGCACAGTGTTCTTTTTACAGCTGGCTTCCTATCTGCAAAACATCTTCTGCTGTGTACTTTAGAACAGACCACACACATCCCAAGGGCATTTCACTCTTATCCTTTCGGGTTATTTTTAACCCTGCAATCTCGAGTTTTCTCGGAGATCTCGGGATCTGAACGAACATGCACCAGTGGTCGTTGTGGCGTTCTGTTTCCCACAGATAGTGGTTACTTAGGTCGGTGTGGTAGGAGTGGGATTAGTGACTAGGGGTGAGGCATGAGGCAGACTGGATGCCACTGATGTGATCTGGGAGATATTTACAAAATGGGTTTACTTTGCCAAAATTGCCAAGTGATGCACTTCTTGTTTGTGCAGTTCTCACTGGGCATTATGTTAATTAATTTTATTTAAATAGTATACATGTGGGGCTTGTTTGTGTATTAATTATTCATTTTTAATATTTATTATTAATACTTACCCTGAGAAATTAATCTATCTGCAAACTAAAGATTGAAATTCTGTGAGTATTTAATGATACATTACTTTTATAAAACTGTTCCACTGATTGCTACCAACGATGGCTGTTTTTTTTTTAAGATTTATTTATTTATTTTAGAGAGAGAGAGCAAGCGGGGAGGGGGAGCAGAGGGAGAGGGACAGAATCTCAAGCAGACTCCCCGCTGAGCTTGGAGCCCGATGGGGGGGCTAGATCCCACAACCCTGAGACCATGACCTGAGCCAAAATCAAGTCAGATGCTTAACCAGCTGAGCCACCCAGGTGCCCCAATGATGGCTGTTTTTTAAATGAACCATATCTGGGAGGGAAATTGAAGACACTGATGATTTTCATGTTCATCTGGATATACCTAACCTATGTTTTCTACTTGCATTTTACCTTGGAGAAAAATTTGTGTCTAAAATTAGTAATTACAATTCTCCAGGTAATGTTATAATATAGTAATTTAAGATCATGTGTTTTGGAGACAAACTGGGTCTAAATCTGGGTCTAAATCCACTGGTGGCTTTAGTGGCTTGGCCACTTACTAGCTGAGTGTTTTGGGGGCAAGAAACTCTGCCTTGGTTTCTTCATCTATAAAAGAGGGAGAAGCTTCACAAGATTAAATTAATGTTAATGAAGAATGAGTAGGAAGGAGCACATGCAACACTGTAGGAAATTTCTTAAAATATTGTGGCTGGTGGGGCACCTGGGTGGCTCAGTCGGTTAAGCGTCTGCCTTCAGCTCGGGTCATGATCCCAGGGTCCTGGGATCGAGCCCCATATCGGGCTCCTTGCTCAGCGGGGAGCCTGCTTCTCCCTCTCCCTCTGCCTGCCACTCCCCCTGCTTGTGCTGTCAATAAATAAAATATTAAAAAAAATATATATATTGTGGCTGGTAACGGCTTTCCCCTCTTTGATCTCTACAAATAGTTCTTCACATGAAGTTCAATGCCAGACTTAGGTTTTAGACATAATTCACGTTTCATTCAATCAACATTGGTGAAATAGTCTGTTCCTGGGTGCCTTACACCTTGATGCTTCCTTTTCATCTTTGGAAATGATTGCACATAGAGGCATTTTCTTCCTATTTAAGCAAGTTCCTTTTATTCAAACGTGTTCTGGTCCATAGCCTTCTCTTCTATGAGCATTTTCAGCTCAGCTGTTACTGCCTTTCCCATTTCCTACACATTCTCAAAAGAAAATTGTTTAAACTTCTACATCCAACCATTACATGACAGACATAGAAAGTTAGTTGTGGCACTAATTCCTTTAACACTTGGGGTTAACAGAAAAAACAATTATAAAACCTCCTGGCTTTCTCTAGAGTTTTAATAATAGTGGAAACAACATGTTTTTGCTTTCTTTTTTAAAGTTCCTTTATTTCTTAAATATTTTTTTGAAAAATTTTAAATAAATTATATGTATAAGGAAGTAAATAAACTGCTATGTAGAGTAGCTATGATGGAACCCCCACACTTGAACAATTTGAGAAGCTCTTATTTAAAAAAATCTTAAGAAATTTAACTTTATATGTATGTATTTGTTTGATACATATATATCTGTTTGAAGACATCAGAAAGCTGTGGTAGAAGCCATGACTTAAGGAACTGAGGTCCCAGAGAGAAAGAGGGTATACACAAGTGGGCTAGACACTTGCCCCTCTCACTGCATCTGTCAACGAAACCACTCAGGAATACTGAGAAGCCAAGCAGAAGGTGGTTGATATCACAGTGGACTGTATCGAGGAGACAAAAATTGGAATATACAACCAGCAACAGAGGGGGAGCCATAGGAAACACCCCAGTGTTTCTGGTAGAAGTCTTAGAGGGCTATGCCATAAGATGGAGTAAAAATCAAAATAGACCTAGTCTTATAAAGACCGCAAATAAGCCTCAGTTCTGCTCAATTCCTGATTAGATTGAAGTATATTATTTAACATAATGGCTTAAAGAATAAACAGTTATAATCTCAGTTTCTGTGGGTAATGCAGTATGGAGCAGTATAGCTGAGGGGTTTTGGCTCAGGATTTGTCATGAGGTTGCATTCAGGATGATGGCAGGAGCTGCAGTCATCTGAAGGCTCAACGAGGGCTGAAGGTCCCGCTTCCAAAATGGTTTACTCACATGGCTGTTGGCAGGGTGCCTCACCATGTGGGATTCTGCACAGGCTGCTTGATGTCCTCTAGTAAACTATGCTTGTTGCCATGTTAATATGGTAGTTAACTTGCCTCAGAGCAAGCAATCCAAGAGAAAGAAAGGAAGCTATGATGCTTTTTATGATCTAGTTACATATTGCCACTTTTGCCATATTCTATTTGCTGTCACTAAGTATAGCCCAAGACAAAAATTAGACTCCACTTTTTTAAAGGAAGAGTATATCGAAGAATGTGTGCCTATATTTTAAAACCATCAACAGAGCCTATGTCCCTCTCTCTGCTGCCTGCCAGAGTGTAGGGTGAATCTACTCTGATAGAAGATAACACCATTTAGAATCTCTACGATTTTCAATACACAATGTCCAAGATTCAAACAAAAATTAGCAGTTATAATAAGAAACAGGACAAAGATTAAAAAATAGCAAATAGAAACAGAGCTCAAAGTGACCTGGATACAAGGGTCATAAGAAATGGATCAGAAAATAACAGTGATTAAAATGTTCAACACATGGACAACAAGATAAAGAATTTCACCAGAGAATCTCTATCTATAGAAAAGAATACAATGGTGGCCTGGGTGGCTCAGTCAGCTAAGAGTCTGACTCTTGATTTCAGCTCAGGTCATGATCTCAGGGTTGTGAGATCGAGCCCAGTGTCAGGCTCAGTGCTGGGTGTGGAGCCTGCTTAAGATTCCCTCTTCCCATCTCCCTTTGTCCCTCCCCCACTGTGCTCATGCATGTGCATGCCCTTTCTCTCTAAAAAAAAAAAAATAAAAAGAATAAAATGGAAAGGGGAGAACTGAAAATTAAGCAAACTGAAATTAACAATTCGATACATGGGTTTAACAGCCACTTTGATCCAGCTGAAGAGAGGATTCATAAACTGGAAAATAGGTGAGTAGAAAATATCCAGACTGAAGGATGGTATGTACAAGAAGCATGTAATTGGAATACTGAAGGGGAGAAGAGATGGAATGGTGCTGAAGGAATATCTGAAGAGATAATGGCCAAGAATTTTCCAAAGATAATGGAAGACATAAAACCAGAGTTCTGAAAGGAAATACCTACCTACAATACCATACTCATGTTAAAATATCCTTTAAAAATAAAGACAAAATGGAATTATTTCCAGACCAAAAAAACCCGACAGAATTTATCTTGAGCAAAACTAAAAAAGGAAGTAACAAAGTTCTTCAGGCAGAAGGAAAATTTTCCCAGGTGGAAAGATGGAAATACAGGAAGAAATGAAGAGCAACAGGAGGGGTAAATAATGTGGATAACTCTAAATGAATAATGACTGTAACAAGACAGTGGTATCATCTTGTGAGATTTAAAATAGAGCTGACCTTGAACAACAAGGGTTTGAACTGCACAGGTCCACTTACCCATGGATTTTCTTCAGTAAATAAGGTATAGTACTCTAGTGTATTTTCTCATGATTTTTAATAATATTTTCTTTTCTCTAGGTTACGTTATTGTAAAATACAGTGTACAATATACAGCATATACAAAATATTTAATTGACTGCTTATGTTATCAGTAAGGCTTCCAGTCAACAGTAGACTATTAATAGTTAAATTTGGGGGGAGTCAAAAGTTATGTGTGAATTTTTGACTGTGTGTGGGGTTAATGCTGCATTGTTTGATGGTCAACTGTAATGTAAAATTAAAATGTGTGAAAATACAAAAGATGGTGGGGGAGTGGTAAATGGAATTATAAGGTTCTAAGGTCAAGCATTACCTACAGAATGGTAAAAGTAGTAATTCATATTGGATTCTAATTATTAGAGTCAAGAATCCAAATCATGATTTTTAGGACAATTTCTAAAGAAACAATAAAAGATGTATAATTAACAAGGTAATGGGGAAAGAAAAAAAAAGATTAATCCAAAAGAAGGCTAAAATAGAGACACACAGACAAAATAGGGGAAAAGGCCCATAAAACAGATGGGATAAAAGAAAACAAGTAGAAAGACTGTAGTTATGAACCCACATATTTCAGTAGGATTACATTAAACATAAACTAAATTTTCTAATAAATAGATAACTATTTTTGAATTGGATTAAAAACACATGTAGTTTAATAAATAATTATTAATCATGTAGCCACCACTCAGGTAAATACATTTTATATGACCAGCACTTCAGAAACCCATATGCCTCTATCCTATATCATAAATCTCCTCCATAAATAGCATTTGTAGTGCTAATTTCTTTGTTTTAGTCTTTAGATTTACCATCTACCCTTGACTTCCTACATAATTTTTTTTTTTTCTGGCTATTTTTGACCTTTATTTGAATGGAATCCTACTATTTGAGCCTGCTTTTCCATAGTGTTTTTGTGGGAGTAACTTGTACTGCTGCATGTTACTGCAGTTCTTCCATTTCCACTAATATACAGAATTCCACTGTATGGATTTACTGCAATTTATTCTTTTCAACTGTAGATGGGCTTTTTGTCCTTCTATTTTTCGACTATTATGCAAAATGCTAATAAACATTCCTCTACATATATCCTATTGAACATTTAGAGGGTATGTATCAAAGGATGGGACTGTGAGGTCAAAGGATATTCAGATCTTCAATATTTTTAGATAATGCCAATTTTTTTCTAAAGCATTATATCAATTTACTCTTCTAACAACAACAATGTTAAATAAAATCAATTCCCTTTTTTTCAAAACCTCACCAATACACCAGGTATTGTCAGATTTTAAAATGTTTTACTTTACCTGATATGAAAAGGTATCTCATTGTGGCTTTAATTTGCATTTCCCTGATTACTAATGTAGATGAGCACTTTTTCATATATTTATTATCGGTCATTTGGAATTCCTCTTTTGTGAAGTAGATGTACAAGTTTTTTGCCCATTTTTATTTTGTATTATCTGGCTTTTACTCATTGATTTGAAGTACTTTCTATATACTCTTTCTATATATCCTCTAGGGAAAGGTCCCTAGAGGTTCTATGTGCTTCAAGTGTCTTCTCCCACTTGATGGCCTGTCTTCTCACTAAAATTAGTGGCTTGAGAGAAGTTTCTAATTTTAATATGGTAAAACAGATCAATTTTTTTTTTTTTATCATGAAGGTATTTTTGTCTTAAGAAATCCTTCCTTGGGGGCGCCTGGGTGGCTCAGTCGTTAAGCGTCTGCCTTCAGCTCAGGTCATGATCCCAGGGTCCTGGGATCGAGCCCCACATTGGGCTCCTGCTCGGCGGGAAGCCTGCTTCTCCCTCTCCCACTCCCCCTGCTTGTGTTCTTCTCTTGCTGTGTCTCTCTCTGTCAAATAAATAAATAAAATCTTTAAAAAAAAAAAAGAAATCCTTCCTTGGGCGCCTGGGTGGCTCAGTTGGTTGAGCGACTGCCTTCGGCTCAGGTCATGATCCTGGAGTCCCGGGATCGAGTCCCACATCAGGCTCCCTGCTCGGCAGGGAGTCTGCTTCTCCCTCTGACCCTCTCATGCTCTCTCTATCTCATTCTCTCTCTCAAATAAATAAATAAAATCTTAAAAAAAAAAAAAAAAGAAATCCTTCCTTATCCTAAGTTCATGAGGATGTTCTATATTACCTTCTAAAAGCTTTGTAATTTTCCTTTAGATAATTGAATTCCTTAATCCACAGGAGATTGATTTTTATGTGCAGTCTGACATACAGATCCAATGTCTTTCATATTTTCCTCAACATGAATAGCAAAGTAACTGCACTATTTACTAAAAGTCAATCATTTCTCAAGTGATGTGACATACAATCTCCATCACATATCACATATACATATATGCATGGGTTTCTCGATTCTCTGTGACACTGCTCTATTTGTCTATTACTTGAATTGAATAATATCACATTATTCTAAAATTTCTGCGGTTTGTAGTGTCCTGACATCTGATGGCAAATTCCCTCCTCTTTGTTTCTCCAGTTGATGGATATCTTGGTCTCTTAATCCACTGTATTTACATACACATTTTAGAATCAAATCAGCTTGTCAAATTCCACAAAATTACACACTGGAAAACTGATTGAAATTGCATTCTCTAAATTAATTTGAACAAAAGTGAAAACATTCTATAAATACTGCATTGTCCAACCCATAAACATAGTTCATTTTCCACTGAATTCTTCTTTAATACCTCTCAAAGTTTTATAATTTTCTTCAGCTATTACATGTCTTATTAAATGTATTGCTAGGTTTGGTGCTACTGTATGGTTATCATATCTTTTAAAAATATCTTTTAATTCCCTAATTGTTTATATCTGGTATACAAGAATATAAATTTTTATATGTTTGAGATTGACAATCTTGTTAACTTGTTAATCCTAATAATTTATCTGTAGTTACTTTGGATTTCCTATATTATATACCTACCCCAATCATCCAAGAATAGTAATAATATTTCTTCCTTCTTTTTCAATCCTTTCTAAATTGACCTCTTTTTCTTTCATTAGCCAAGAGATCCAGTATAATGTTAAAGTGGTGAGAGCAGGCATCCTTCTATTTTGTATCTCAAGGGAAATACTTCCAATATTTGGCCATCAGATCTGTTTTAGGGTTTTTGTAGATACTCTTTATCAGATTAAGGAAGTTACCTCCCTATTCCAAGTTTGCAAAGAATTTGTTTTTAATCATAAACAGGTGATTTTATCAAATCCTACTTGTATTGTGGTTAATAATGATTCTTGTTCTGGCAAATTACATTAACTGGTATTTTATTATTGACCCAGCAGCATTCCTGAGACAAACTCAACTTTTATATTGAACTTGGCTTTACTAGTATCTTGTTTAGGATATATGCCTCTATTTCATGGGTAAAAATGGACTATAATTTTCCATTTCTGTAAAATGTTAAAATTGATTTTAATATATCACATTTATACAAGATTTTTGTATCTACTCTCATAAAACAAACTGAAAAATATTCCCTCTTTTTTTATTTTTTGGAAGTTTGTTTAAAACTGGTGTTTTGTTTTTTTTTAAATTTTATTATATTATGTTAGTCACCATATATTACATCATTAGTTTTTGATGTAGTGATCCACGATCCATTGTTTTCGTATAACACCCAGTGCTCCATGCAGTACGTGCCCTCCTTAATACCCATCACCGGGCTAACCAATCCCCCCTCCCCCCTCCCCTCTAAAACCCTGTTTGTTTCTCAGGTCCATAGTCTCTCATGGTTCATCTCTCCCTCCAATTCCCCCCCCCATTTTTCCCTTCCTTCTCCTAATGTCCTCCATGTTATTCCTTATGTTCCACAAATAAGTGAAACCATATGATAATTGACTT
>NW_022589769.1:3300420-3336426 GCF_004348235.1 Phoca vitulina | reverse complement strand
AAGTCAATTATCATATGGTTTCACTTATTTGTGGAACATAAGGAATAGCACAGAGGACACTAGGAGAAGGAAGGGAAAAAGGGGGGGGGGGAATTGGAGGGAGAGATGAACCATGAGAGACTATGGACTCTGAGAGACAAACAGGGTTTTAGAGGGGAGGGGGGAGGGGGGATTGGTTAGCCTGGTGATGGGTATTAAGGAGGGCACGTACACTGCATGGAGCACTGGGTGTTATATGAAAACAATGGATTGTGGATCACCACATCAAAAACTAATGATGTATTGTATGGTGACTAACATAACAATAAAATTAAAAAATAAAAAAAATAAAAAAATAAAGAGTGATTGGAATAGTAAACAAAAATAATAATTTATGTCAACAAATTCAACAACTTAGATAAAAGGGACACATTCCTTGTGAAGGTAACTTACAAAACTGATATGAGAGGAAATAGAAAAATCCGAATTGCCCCTTACCTATTAAAGAATTGAATTTCAAGAAAAAGTCTTCCTACAAAGAAAGCTCCTTTCCCAGATAGTCTTCAGAGATGGATTCTATCAAACATTTAAGGAAGTAAAAAAATCTTACACGGACTTTCAGAAAACAGGGGAAGGAATGCTTCCCAATGCATTTACTGAAGCTAGCATAAATATGATACCAAAGCAAATAAAGATACTACAAGAAAAAAATTCAGTGAATGTATACTGAAGACTATATTTAAATTTTATATGAAAAATATAAACAGATACCAAACTCTAATGATACCCCTGCTGAAATATTTTGGAAGTGTATGCTACAAAGTATATTTTGATACAAAAAAATACATTAGTATTTATGAATGCACCAAATATAAAGATGGCTTAGGAGATGAACAGATTGACAGATATATGACAAAAATAAACATATTAAAATAGTAAAGGTAGAATTTAGGTGCTGTGTATACAAATGTTCACTGTAAAGGTTTGTCAACTTTGCTGTAGTATCTGTTTGAAACTTTTTATCCTGATAAAATGGTGGGGATCACAAATCACCTCTCTAATCACTTGATGTAAGAAATACAAGTGGCATTTATGTTTGGCCACCTAAGGGTATTTTCTCCAGAGATAGCATCACAAGAACATTCTAAATATAAATTTTTCTTTAAAGCCTTCTTAGTTTGGAAATATATTTCATATCTTAAAATCCAACTACCTATAATGGTGGGTCAGTGAGGCAATTAAAACTCATATGTGTTTATACCAACCTTACAGGCTGTATTACTGGTTAATACATTTGGTTCCAAGCAATTCTTTTGAGAGTGCAATCCTGCTTTAATACGTCTTTGAAGTTTTGATATTTTTGCCTAGAAGAAAAAGAGAAAAACAAATACAAAACCAGAGTACTAAATAATACATAGAGATGGAGGGAAAACTATGTATCTGCCAAACGAGTCTTTTAAGACTTAGACATCCATCCAAATAAATGAGAAATTTTTATATAAGCAAAGATTTACTTTATATAAGCATATAAATGTATTTTATTTTATGTAAGCAAAGATGCCAGGATGACATACAAGAATGGAAGATAAAAACATCAAACTTTTAATTGAGTCATAATAAAATTAATGTTGGTAGGAAGCACCAATCAGCAAGTAATCCTAGAAGAGTAGAACAAAAAAACCCCAAAACAGTTTCAAACACATTGTACAAGCTCTAATACAGGATATATTTTGAATTAAAAGAAACTGCTTACATATTAAGCCTGTCAATTGACACAGAACAATTGACAACAGAAGAACATAGAATAATATTTCCAATTTCATAAGGGTCAGTATTGCTAATAAACTCTATTACCTATGGTACAGTACACCAGGCTTGTGGTCAAGGATCAGATTTGGGTCTCCTTTATTGTTTTCCTTTCCTAATATGTAAAATATCACCAAATTCTACTTCAAATGAAATCAAATGAAATCAGAAACTTACGAAGAGTTCATCAGCTATTGCTTCATGTTTATTCCTGCACTGTGTCTTCCCAATGCGTTCGGTCAATTCTTCCAGCTTATTATCAAATAGTTTGTAATTTATACTATAGATCTCCTGTCGAATCAAATGTTTGACCTAGAATTTTAAAATAAAAACCAGAACACCCCATGTTTCAAATTTAAAAGCAATTTTATTTTCTACTCCTTAAAAATAGCTTTGTTCTTTTCTGGATTTATTGTAACTGATAAAATATACATTTTTCACATTTTTATGTTTATATTACCAGAAGTTTGAATATCAAATTTAGCGAAACACACCCAGGATCTAATATTACCAGAAGTTTGAATATCAAATTTAGCAAAACACACCCAGTATCTAAATATATGGATATGTTAGAACATAAATTTATTCTCCCAGTGCTAATTTTTGTTTCCTACAGTTTCAGCTGAATTCCATAATACATATTAAAGGAAAGGTAAAAGCCTATATTGCATTTATATTTTTTAATGAGCATAACTGAAACCAAGTATTCCACAAAAAGGAACTCCACTTATCTGAAAGCCAGAGCCCAGTGAAAATGGTTGGTTGGTCTATAGTGGATATGAAGCAAATTATGAAAGTCCAAGCCTTGACCCAGCCATTAACAAAGCTATATGACCTTTGGGAAGTCACAACACCTCTCAGCTTCATCTTCCTTGCCCACATATGGGTAGGTAATACAGTGTTGAACGTGTGATGCTAATAGGATTTTTATAAGGGTATAAAAGATAAATATATGAAAGAGCTCCAGAAAATAGAAAACAGTGAATTGATATAAAGGAAATAAATATGCAAGGTAATCGACTTTACTTGCATAGGTTTTTTAGGGGGTGACTTTCTATTGTTAAAATGGAGAGAAGTCAGGACTAATTAGGTAGTGACTAATGCTATTTGGCATCATGCACGCTATTCTAACAGTAGCTATCACATGAAACATTAATGCATTTCATTATCTGGCTGTTTTTTAGAAAACAGACGGGCCTATTCTCAGGGAGCATAATTAATCTCAATGCCCACTGATATGAATAGCTCTGCTCAGCCATATATTCAGAAATATCCACTGTAATTTTCTGCTGAATTTGTATCCTCCTGTAAGCTGCTTTCGTAACAGAGTAGGTAGTGTTTCTTAATAACAAAACCTGTCATGATACGCCCAAGGTATTTATTAGTAATATTTGTATCTTTCCCCTAAATTCTTGCTTCTTGGTGTTTGAAATTGGAACACAAAGCTTCTGTGTTAAACTCTTTTATACTGATATCACTGGGATGATTAGGGTTATTCAACAATTTTGATTATTCCCAAGGTTTTTCCTTCTCATTTCCAATTGTTCTTGCTCTTCAACATCATCTACTTGATTTTTTTTCTGTAATGCTTAACATTTCTTCAGTGATTTCTTAACATTAGACATGATTATCATTTTTACTGTCAAACTTTTAAGTATTTGATTCAACTAGTAAGTGCTCAAAATAACATACTATTTTTACTAACAGGTGAAAACCACCCATATGTGGTTTTTATGGATTACTACAGCCTTGCCAGTTCAGTGGCTGGGTCAACATGTAAAGCTCAAACTCAGATGAATCTTGGAGAAACTTTCTAAATGTTCTGAATGTGGAAATACTGTTTTGCTAACAAGCGGAGATCACACGGTGTTTGTGAAACTTCCCTGGTAACACACGGGATATTTGTTTTTTTTTAAAAGATTTATTTATTTGACAGAGATAGCGAGAAATGGAACACAAGCAGGCGGAGTGGGAGAGGGAGAAGCAGGCTTCCTGCAGCGCAGGGAGCCCGATGTGGGGCTCGATCCCAGGACCCTGGGATCATGACCTGAGCCGAAGGCAGACGCTTAACGGCTGAGCCACCCAGGCGCCCCCGGGATATTTGTTAAAATCACAGATTCCTAGGCCCTAGCCTGGATTCACCAAAGAGAATTTCCTGGAAAAAGGCCTGGAAAGCTGTCTAATTAACAGGCACCTCCAGTAATTTTTATTAGGTAAGTTTGAGAAAAGAGTAGCCTAAAACAACAGTCTTCAGCTATGAGGGAGCTCAATAAACCACAATTTAAACAAGTAAGTACTCTTGGTGATTCAGATGGAGGCAGACTCTTAAAACTTGGTTATTTAAAAGGACTAAATGCCCATCCACAGATTGTTACTCTTGGTTAGATTGGACATTTCTCATTTAGTGGCGATGTTACTCATAAAAAAGGAAGACCCAATAACCTCCACCAAATACCTCATAAATGTCTTCTGCTGATGGTAATGTGTCCCAAATTATGTTATCTGATGGAAATCCTAGGTACAATTTGCAGATGGCAGCAAAAGTAGCCTAAAGATTGGAGAAAGACTAGCAATTATATATTTTCAATCTGCCTCAACTTTCTAAGATGGTGGGTAGAGTGAATAACTTGGACTTTAGAAGAAAAACTCCTCCACTTCAGTAATTTAATTGGAATCAGCAAGGCCAAGATCCTTATAAAAACCTCAAAAAAGAAGAGTCAACAGCTCTGAGACTCTCTCAGGGAAGAATAATGTCAGAATGCTAGCCCTATTCCACTGGGATTCAAACTAAAAAAAAACCCCAAATAGATGTGGTTTAGAGAGTTAACTGTTTGCACAGGAATTAAAATATCAAATGATGGAAAGCTAGCTATTTGGAGATAGGTAAAAAGATAGTAATTAGCTAAAACCCAAGATGTCTCTGAAGAATGTGCAAGAAACTTCAGGGAGGAGGGTGGTGGTGGTTGAGAAAACAAAATAAACTGCATTCCTCAAACCTCGTTGGGAAGGACCATTTTCTGTGTCAACTCAGACCAAGTATTTTGTGAGACACATAATAGTAATGAATGAAAACTGATTTTTCCATGCCAGCGACACCAAAATATTCAAAGATTAAATTTTTTCTTCATATGTTCCTATCAGAACTTATTTCTAAATTCAGCTACTAATCAATGGGAATAAGACTGGAATCCCAAACTTTTTTCTTAAGCTAGATCTATGCTCACCATAATTCTGCCACCTCTTTCCTGCAAATAACAGAATATTTACATATTTTTTTATTAGTGTTTCCTTTGGTCTTCCTGGAAGAAAAGACAAAGTAGAAAGGGAAAAACTGCTACTCACCTTTCATGCTGGTTCTGCATGAATCTTTCAAAAAGGTTTCCATTTATTTATTATGTGAATACATATTCATATAATATGTAACTATATAATTATAATGGTCTGTTTTAGAAAACAGTAGTGTTTTTGTTTCTGAAACAGCAGGATAGTTTGGCTTAAAACATTTTGGTCCATTATAGTTGACAGACATTAATCTACTACATAATGACTTTCAGTTGAATAATTCTAGTGGTAGTAAAATACCAAAACATGATGGTTAAAACAGGTCCTCATTACAGGACCTATTAAAGTTGAAGTTCATTACACTTAAACTCAAGAGTTGATCAAACATGGGAAGCTGTAGTACAATGAAATAAAATGGGGCAAAATGAAAGCAAAATGTGCATTTGATGATGCTATAAAACAAAGTATCAGAAAATCCAACAAATCTGTGTAAACCTGGAAATTAGGGCAAGTAAACCCGAATGCAGCAGAACTTTATGATGGACTTCTGGGTTGTCTGAGTCTATGAAGTAGGGGTCAATTGTGATAAGGTATACAAATGGCTGTAGCTGCAGATCAGAGAACCCAAAGACCAGAACAAAAGACACTGAATTATTTAGCAAAGCTTAAGGTCACGCACTGTCTGACTTTCTAAGAGATTTAAATGTAATATTGACTAAAAAGTCCATTCTCTTTCTACTACAGCACTCTACCTACACATGATTCTCTAGGTTACTCTACATGTTTTGGTAATGTAAACAATTATCTTTCCCTAATATCTCCATCAGTTGATTCCATTTTCATATACAACTTTTGCACCAAGTGAAAGTCTTCTGTACTAAATCATCGTGGAGATCAATTAACTTTTACCATTTTTTACTCATCAGAAGTTTCTGAAGCAAATATATAAGCCCCAATATTTTACCTGTTCCAGCAATGCTGTTTGCTTTTCCAGAGCTACACAAATATTTTCATTAATTTGCTCTGAAGTTTTCATGCGCTTAACATTTTCTTTGTTTTCTGAAAACATCCTCTTCTTTTGATTATGGCCTTGGGGAAATGGAAAGATCAGGAAGTAAAAATATTCCTTCTAAGGAAGGAAACAAGGGAATTCTCTAATCCAGGGACTAAGGAAATAGAAAAACTAAAATGTGACCAAGGCAGCATTTTTTAGAAAATGTAATTGTCTAAAAAATTGTGATAAACTAACCTTAAAAAAATGATTATCTTAGGTTCTTAGGTAGGATTCTGGTCTCAGATACACTTTCCTTTCAACTTCATTTAATACCTATTTAATACCAACAAGAACTGAATAAATTATAGCATTTCAATCCTCTAGTTACTTCAGTGGTCTTACATTATTTTTATACAGTTACTTAGGCAGTCCTACATATTTTTAATAGGTGATCCTATTATTTTTAAATAATTTTAAATCCATCTTATTAAATGATCACTATGTAGCCTAGACAAGAACACAAATAAAATTTATCCTACAAAATGTTTTCCTTATATTTCATTAACTTACAAAAAAATCCTACTTCAAATGAAATTTATTTTTGCTATTTTAATAATTTTATAACTCTAGAATTTCATTGGTTAACTATTTGATGTTTCTCTGTCACTCCACGCATACACATACGTATGTTTATGTGTATATATACCTATTATCTATCAGCCAGGTCAATTCTATGGAAAGAAATGAGTTCACTAATGATTAAAAAAACTCTTTCAACTAGCCTTCTTATTAATCTAATAAATAAAACTTCAAAATAAGAAGAGATGTAGATGAAATAAACCAAACAACTGCCATAAGTCACCTTTTGATTTTTTTGTACTCTCAAGGGAAAGCGACTGATTCCTTCTTTGCCAGAATTTACTTCCCTTCAGATATGGAGGATACCATTTCCCCCTCCTCACCCTAAATGGTTGAGAAACAAGATACTCTGAAACGATTAATGTTATCATTTACTTTTTTCCTGGCTACAGACACTCTATGGTTTCTGTATCTGAGGCTAAAAAACATCCCCCAAAAGGAAAGTGACTATGACTATTTTAATTTCTCCAAAAGATGCATAAGTATACACTTACTGTTATTACTATCAGTGTCAAGTGCTGACAGCCGTGTTGAGTCTATACTTTCAAAATTTGAAATGCTGGAATGACAGGTTCTACAGGATTCTTCACTTTTCAAAATGTCAGTAGCACAGTTACTGGAAATGACTGAATTCACCAACTTAGGTATTTTATCAACAGGCAGAAAACGGGTATCTGAACTTAAAATTAAAATGTCACTTTGTCTTTTATCACATGACTCAGAATTGGAGTTTGTTTCTAAATAAGAAACTATCTTGTCGATTCTCTTATCATCCAAGGTGTTGTTTACTGTAGTTTTTGGCATTTGAACCATACCACTCAATACACTAGATGGACAACAAATGGATTTCACATTACAATCTTCTTCATGTCGTTCAAAATAGGATCTTGTTATATCTGTCTGACATTCAATATGGTTTTCAGAAGTGTTCTGTGAATCTTTTGCCTCTTGTGTAAAGAGTTTCCTGGAAGATTCTATTGTTTTGCTTGGCTTTTGGTAAGGGCACACAACTTGTTCTTCAATGTATTCCAATCTTGTTTCTGAATCAACAATTTCTAGTGGTTTCATTACATTCTGAGAAAACGCTTTACTTTTCTCTGAGCATACTGAATTTTTGTTAGAGTCCAATAAGGAAGCATCATTTTCAGAATGTCCTTTTTTGCTCTTTATGACACCAGTACTTGAATTCTGATTACCACTTGACACATTATTCCCAGTTGCTGTTTTCAGTGCTTCAGCATTCTTTGACTTATTCAGGATCTCTACTTGCTTCCGGCAACTTGCAGGCATTGTTTTTTTGGCTTTTAGTATCTTCCGCTTACTTCTATCTGGACTTGCCATCTTTTATACCCTAGAATTTAAAATACCATATTTAAATGCACTTCTCTAACAGACAGAAGCTTATTTATTTGTAATATTAACGTTCAGACTATTTCTAGAGATTTAGATAATTATTTTTCTTGAAAATTACATCCATTTTCATCTGTCACTGAAAATGTACAAGTAATTTTAATTTTTTTCTATAAATCTAAACTATAGAAATTCAAACTTTATATTGCCAGTAAGCCTCTACTTGATACTAAGCCTGTTAATTTTATCTGGCCACTTTTTGTCTCACCTCACTGCCATAACCACTGAAGTCTGGTTTCAATTATCCAAGCAGGCCATACCTTATATAATCTAAAGATTAAATTGCATTTTTTTCATAAAAACAAAACTCAATGTTTTGCAAAGAATTTTCCATTTTCTATACCTAGTGGCACCATCTTAAAGTTTTCCTAATGTTCAAATTTCCAAAATAAATGGTACTGCAGGAGTATTCCCAAAAGTTTGGAGTATAAAATGAGTGCTAAAGATACACAACATGATGCTACTTCAAACAAGAAAGCCAATTTAGCTTTTAATTATTTTTCATAATTTAATAAAAATCTACATAGCAGAGAAAAATATTTTAGTGTTTCTCTCCCATTATATCAAGTCTGATCTAAACTGTAGGTAGGTAGGTAAGTGGTTTAAAGGAAATAACTGTGAAGTTACAAGGCAATCAAAGGCATAATAAAAACAACAAAAAAAGAAAAAAATATATATGTACGGGCATCATAGGCCAGTTATCTAACAAAGTATAGAGAACTTACTAAACTGAAAAGACAGAATCTAGGACTTTTGAAGGCACAAATAACCCAGTCAAAGCTACCTGAATAATTTTTTCATTTATCACTATACCTTACTTGAAGCTTTCCTTTACTATATCCTTTTAATTTACCATATCATTTGATCAGGAACAGTTCCAGGATTTGTGAGACCTGAAGTTTGAGGTGAATATTTATTTAGAACAAGAAAAAAAAAATCACAACAAATTCAAATTTTAAAAACCTGTCTGTCATGTATAGGGGGGCCTGGGTGACTCAGCCGGTAAGCATTGACACTTGCTCTCAAGGTCATGTGTTCAAGCCCCGTGTTGGGCTCCACACTGGGCATGGAGCCTACTTAAAAAACAAACAAACAAAAACTCCAAAAAACAAAAACAGACCTGTCATGTATTTTAAAAAAAAATCACAAAATCCAAAAAAATAGCATACTTTCATTAATTAAGGGCCTGATTCAATATAAGGTTTTTCCCTATAGGACTACATATTTGATTGCCTCTTCATGAACACAATTTTTGCAGTATTTCCCATAGAGAGAATGAACAAACTAAATCTTTCTTCTAGCATGGCTGATTAATTTTTTCTTTTTAAGTATGCTCCATGCCCAGCAGTGTGGAGCTCAATGCAAGGCTTGAACTCATGATCCTGAGATCAAGACCTGAGCCCAGATCAAGAGTTGGATGTTCAACCAACTAAACCACCCAGGTGCCCCATTAGCATGGTTGATTAAATTTTAACTGATAATCAGGATGCATAAAACAATCAGCTTCATGTAAAGACATACTTTTTGTTGGTACTGCTATAGCTATGTGCCCTATAAACACAAAAATTCTTACTTTATTTTAAAGACAGAATTCCTATCAAAAAAAAAAATGTAGTGAATTTTTAATTGAATATGCTATTATTTTTTTAACAAAAAGAGAAGTTCTTTTGACTAGAAATCCATGAGAACTAAATCCTTTACTTATGTTTTTAAACATCAGGTAATTGGAATATTTTTTCCTGACTACCTCTGGCTTCATAAATTTCAATTCGTGGCTTCTTCACTCATATATTGCAGGGGCCAGGCACTGTAGACCATCACAATCAGGCCAACAGGCAATAATTACCTACGTTCAAAAGTGACTATGAACCACAAATGTATCCTATTAAACCCACACTAAGTATATTCCCAATCACAAACTGCCTGAAGCTATTCTACTCCCAGGTGACACAAAGGTAAGGAGAAATCAAGATGAAGAGAAACAGTAGTCTTAAATGATTATAGTTGAAATATCTTATTTTATAAATCTTACAGAAACTACCAACCATGTGAATACACTGCTATGGTCCTTTCTCAGGGCCTTTAGAAAAGGCCCAAACTAGTGAAAAGCCCTGAAAACTTTGGGGTAAATATGCCTCTACATTTGATGCACACATGACATGTAATGTCCATTAATTATGAAGTATGACAATGTATGAAAATACTGAATATCTTTGAACCACCCACCATTCAGCCAAATACCACCAGTAACTTGTATCTATCCAAGGTTTCCCACACCATGCCTCTTCCCCCTCTTCCCCAGCCTAAGGTAATTTTGTATCCTAAATTTTGAGTTTATACTTCTATTACTTTTTAGGTTAGTTTCATTATAAATGTGATGTGTAAACAATACAGTTTAATTCTACTTACTTTCAAGCAAACTATATAGTTTTCTTTTTCTTTTTTTTAAAGATTTTTTTTTTTTTAAATTTATTTGACAGAGAGAGAGATAGCGAGAGAGGGAACACAAGCAGGGGGAGTGGGAGAGGGAGAAGCAGGCTTCCTGCCGAGCAGAGAGCCTGATGTGGGGCTCGATCCCAGGGCCCTGAGATCATGACCCGAGCCGAAGGCAGGCGCGTAACGACTGAGCCACCCAGGCACCTCAGACTATAGTTTTCTAACACGTTTCTTCATGCATATCCCCAGACTCATCCATGAAATTGTGTGTATCAGTAATTCATACATTTTAATGGCATCATAATGATCCATTGGGTCAATATAACAAAACTTGTTTATCTAGTTCTCTGTGAAGGATATTTGAGTCATTTACAGTTTTCTTTTTCTTACTAACATTATTGCTACGACTACTGTTTCAAGGTGCATGTCTATAAATATTTTTTGAGTGGATTTGTTGGGTAGCAATAAGATATACAAATGTTCAAATTTTCAAGATAGTCAAATTATTTTCCAAAGCAGGTATACCAATATACACCCCTACAGGCAATGTATGAGTTACCACTATCCACATCCTCTCAAGCCTTTGGTATTGCCAGATTTAATTTTTACCAATCTACTTGGATATGGATATATATCTCACGGTCTTAATTTGCATTTCCCTAATTAGTAGCATCTTCCTATGTTTATTGGCTATACATATTTCCTTATCTGCAAAATTCCTGGTTATATCTTGCTTATTTTGTTTTTGACTGGTCTGTCTTTTCTCATTTATTTTTTAAGAGAACTTAATATATTATGAATAATAATCCTCTGTCAATCATTTGTTTTATGAGTTACAAGTATGTTCTCTCATTTGTGGTTTGTCTTTGGATCTTCCTAATTTTAATACACATTTCTTTTTTTTTTCTTTAATGGCTAAACTTTAATCTCTTTGAGAAATCCTTCCCCACCTCTAGGTAATATGTGAAACAGTGAGGCCTACTGGTGGTATAGAAGCCTTCTGATCTAAGTTATCTCAGGACACAGACATGCACCATGGTGTGCAATTATAAAAATACGTAATCTAAAAGCAGACCTGAGTGAATATATAATAGGAATACTTGCTCAGAGAGAATTATTTTTTTTAATTTTATTTTATTATGTTATGTTAGTCACCATACATTACATCATTATTTTTTGATGTAGTGTTCCATGATTCATCATTTGCGTATAACACCCAGCGCTCCATTCAATATGTGCCCTCCTTAATACCCATCACTGGGCTAACCCATCCCCCCATCCCCCTCCCCTCTAAAACCCTCAGTTTGTTTCTCAGAGTCCATAGTCTCTCATGGTTCGTCTCCCCCTCCGATGTCCTCCCCTTCATTTTTCCCTTCCTAGTATCTTCTTCTTCTTTTTTTTTTTTACACATACAATGTATTATTTGTTTCAGAGGTACAGGTCTGTGATTCATCAGTCTTGCACAATTCATAGCACTCACCATAGCACATACCCTCCCCAATGTCCATCATCCAGCCATCCCATCCGTCCCACCCCCAACCACTCCAGCAACCCTCAGTTTGTTTCCTGAGATTAAGAATTCCTCATATCAGGGGCGCCTGGGTGGCTCAGTCATTAAGCGTCTGCCTTCGGCTCAGGTCGTGATCCCAGGGTTCTGGGATCGAGCCCCGCATCGGGCTCCCTGCTCGGCGGGAAGCCTGCTTCTCCCTCTGCCACTCCCCCTGCTTGTGTTCCCTCTCTCGCTTTGTCTCTCTCTTCAAATAAATAAATAAAATCTTAAAAAAAAAAAAAAAAGAATTCCTCATATCAGTGAGATCATAAGATACTTGTCTTTAGAGAGAATTATTTTTAAAGTTTATAAACATGAGAAAATTGGTCATAACAGTGTGCAACTTGTTAGCTTATAAAACTCAGGGCACTATGGAGAGGTATTTCACTTGGAAAACCTCTGCATCAGTATGCTTAGGGAAAAATAAGTAAAACTGCCAGTAAAAGGCTCAGGGAAGTTAAGTACTGGTAACTGCCTAAAAGATAAATGACAATTTACATACTGTAGAGAGGTTTAGTGAAATTTATTATTGGGAGAATAAAAATAAAAGACAGTCTAATTGGGGATCCCTGCCATCATCAGAACTTCTCTCTTCAACCAGCTCCCTTGCTGTCAAATAAGCAACATTTCACACAGATCTTTAAAATCATGGTACTATCCAGCAGCACAAGTTAGGAAAGAGAAGTCATCTATATTTTCTCAAGTTTTAAAGATCTGTCTTTTATTATTTAAGTCCTAAATCCATCTAGAATTGATTTTAGAATATACTGAGGAAGGTATCTAATTTCATTTTGCCCTCAGGTGTATAATTAATTGTTGGAGAGTATCCTGTTAATTTTGAACTTTAAAAATGTTACCTTTCATTCATCTGATGATATAACTCCTGCTGAACGTCCCATCAATTTGTTTCAGATGTGTTTTGTAAAACTTATTGAAAATATTTTAGCCTAATGAATCTTTTAATAGAATTTAATCCATTTACATTTAATATTGCCACTAAAGCTTTAACTTACACTTGGTGTTATGCCTTCTGATTTTCATAGCGTTTTGCTGTTATATTTTACTTTCTATTGTTTGATATCTCCATATTATACTCAAACATGAAAATGTCCTTTTTATTTTATTTTTTTAAAAGATTTTATTTATTTATTTGACAGAGAGAGACACAGCGAGAGAGGGAACACAAGCAGGGGGAGTGGGAGAGGGAGAAGCAGGCTTCCCGCAGAGCAGGGAGCCAGATGTGGGGCTCGATCCCAGGACCCTGAGATCATGACCTGAGCCGAAGGCAGATGCTTAACGACTGAGCCACCCAGGCGCCCCTGTCCTTTTTATTTTATAAGGTCTACATATGCTTCATGATTCCATGGATTCTAGTATATTAAAAGTTTTCTAAAAGCATTTCAGCCAGTGTTTCAGTAACTATTCAAGTAAAGAGTAAAACAATATTATTTAAATATATATTATCTTAAACTATTCAAGGGGTGCCTGGCTAGTTCAGTTGGAAAAGCATGTGACTCGATCTCTGGGTCATGAGTTGGCGCCCCACATCGGGTGTAGAGATTACTTAAATAAACAAAACTTAAAAAGTATTCAAACTTTACATCCCAGATTTTTACCTTACTTTTATGTTATATATACTTTCAACAATAATTTTGGATATTTACATTCTGCTTCAAAGCCAAAATTGGCTATTATTAATAAATCTGCTATCAACATTCATGTGTAAGTTCCTGTGCAGACATGTTTTCATTTCTCTTGGTTATATGTCTATATGGAACTGCTGAATCATACTGTAACTCCATATTTAATCTTCTGAGGAAAAGACTATTTTCAAAACCATCTGGACCAATTTACATTCACAACAGTAGTGTATGAGGGATTTTGTTTTAGTATCTCTTCATCAACACTCATTATCTCTTTTCCAGTAGAGTCATCTTGGTGAGAGTAATGTGGTACCTCATTGTCATTTTGATTTGCATTTCCTTGATGGTTAATGATGCTGCTTATTGTTCCAGCACCATTTGAAAAGGCCATTCTTTCCTCCAATGAATTGTTATGGCATTCTTGTCAAGACCAATTAATTTAAATCTTAAGGTTTATTTAAGGATTCTCAGTTTTATCCCACTGATATATAGGTCTCAATTACTGTAGTTTTCTGTTAAGTTTTAAATTTAAGATATGAGTCCTCAACTTTGTTTTTGAGGATTGTTTGCACTATTCTGAGTTCCTTGAATACATATATGAATTTCAGGATCAGATTAACAATTTCTGCAAAGAAGGCTACTGGACTTTGATAGGGATTGTGTTGAACCTAGATAGATCAATTTAGGGAGTATGGCAACCTCAATTTTATCAAGTACTCTGATCCATGAACATGATAGTCTTTCCATTTACTTAGGTATTTAATTTCATTCAAAGGTATATTGTAGTTTTTAGAGTTTTGCACTTCCTTTTGATACTGCTGTAAATGAAACTATTTTTCTTAATTTCATTTTTGGATTATTCATTCTAAGTACATGGAAATACAACAGAATACTGTATATTGATCTCGCCTGCAACACTGTTGACCTTGTTTTTATATCTAGTTTTAGCTCTAGTTTTTTCTACAAACAAGATCCTATCATATGTTGGTAGTTTTATTTCTTCTTTCCTGGTCTTGATGCTTTCTATTTCATTTTCTTGCCTAGTCCGACTAGAAACTACAGTACAATAACAGAAGTGCCAAAAGTTGACATCCTCCTCTTGTCTAACTTAGGGGGAAAATCTTCAGTCTTTAACCATTCTATATGGCATTAGCTGTGGATTTTTCTCAGATGCCCTTTATCAGGATAAGGAATTTCCTAACTATCTCTACTTTGTTGAATGCTTTATTGTAAAGGAGCATTGTATTTTGTTAGAAAATATCTTGGCATCTATTAACATCATCATATGGCTTTGTTTTCCATTATATTGATATGGTAGATTACATTCATATATTTTTGGATGTGAAACCAGCCTTGCATTCCTGGGATAAATAGCACTTGGTCATGGTGTATAATCCTTTCTCTGGGTTGCTAGATTGAATTTTTACTATTTTGCTGAGGATTCTTGCATCTATATTCATAAGAGATTCTGTTCTGTAGTTTTCTTATGAGGTCTTTGTCTGATTTTGTTATCAGAAGAATACTGGCCTCCTGGCCTCACAGAATGATTAGGGAACTGTTCCTTCCTCTTCTATTTCTTAAAAAAATTTGAAAAAAATTGGTATTTTTATATGTTTTGTAGAATTCAACAATAAAGCCATCTGATACTGGCCTTTTCTGTGTTTTTTTTTTTTTTTTTAAATTTTATTATGTTATGTTAGTCACCATACAATACATCATTGATTTTTGATGTGGTGATCCACGATCCATTGTTTTCGTATAACACCCAGTGCTCCATGCAGTACCTTTTCTGTGTTCTAATTCAGTCCCTGTACTTGTTATAGGCCTGTTCAGATTTTCTATTTCTTCTTGCGTCAGTTTTGTTCATTTGGGTCTCTTTAGGAATTTGTCTATTTCAACCATTTAATTGACTGGCATAGAAGTGAATTGTTCTATAGTATTCTCATCATTTTTTGTAACTTCTGGAAGTCGGTACTAATGCTCCCTCTTTCATTCCTGATTTCAGTTATTTGAGTCTCTTTCATATTCAGTCTAGGTAAAGATTTGTCATTTTGGTCTTTTTGAAAAATAACTTTTGGTTTCCTTGATTTTCTCTATTTTTTCTTTCTTAATTTTATTACTTTCTGCTGTAATCTTTATTATTTCCTTCATTCTTCTGACTTAGGTCTAGTTTGCTCTTCTTTTTGTATTAAGAGTAAGTCAGGTTATTGACTTGAGATCTTTATTTTTTTGCCTTTAGAAAAAAAAAAAGTCTCCACACCCATAATGGAGCCCAATGTGGGGCTTAAACTCACAACCCTGAGATCAATACCAGAGCTGAGACTGAGTTGGACACTCAATCGACTGATCATTTAGGTGCCCCGAGACGTTTTTTTTAAATATAGGTGTCCATCACTACAAATTTCCTTTAAAATATATATATATTTGAGAGAGAGAGAGAGAGAGCAAGAGAGTGAGTGAGCACAAGTGGGGGAGAGGGAGAAAGAGCATCTCAAGCAGACTCCCTGCTGAATGTGGAGCCTGATGTGGGGCCCCGATCTCATGATCCTGAGATCAAGACCTGAGCTGAATGAAACCAAGAGTCAGACGTTCAACTGACTGAGCCACCCTGGCTCCCTGACTACAAGTTTCATTCGAAGAATTGCTTTGATTTCACTTCAAAGTTTTGGAATGTTATGTCATTTTCATTCATTTGAAAGTATTTTCTAATTTCCCTTGAGGAGTTCTTTGACCCATAGGTTATTTAGGAGTTGTTTGATTTCCATACAGTTGTGAATTTCTCAAATTTCTTCTTGGCACTGAATCCTAATTTCATTCCACTGTAATCAGAGTGTACTTCATTGATTTCAATCCTTTTAAGTTTGCTGAGGTTTGTTTTATGGCTCTGTATGTCTATACTGGAGAATGTTCTAGGTACATGAGAATGTGTTTTCTGCTGTTATTTCAACTGTTTACAAGAGGTCTCTAAGGTCTACTTGGTTCGTAGTGTTATTCAAGTGCTATTGATCTCCTGCCTAGTTTTCTATTCATTATGAAAGTGCTGTATTGAAGTCACCAACCATTATTATTGAATTGTCTATTTCTCCCTTCAATTCTTGTCAATATTTGTTTTATGTATTTTGGTGCTGTTATTAGGTGTATATAATACATACATACACACATATGTATATATAATTGTTATAACCTCCTGAGGGACTAGTCCTTTTCTTATAAAACATCCCTCTTTACCTTCATATTTTCTACATCTGTTTACCTTTAGTTGTTTTTCTCTTTCAACAGAATTTCAAATTTATAAAGTTCTTCATTATATTCTCTAATTATATTTGTAACATTTGCAAGATCTGTAGTACTTTTCTTTTTTTAAAATGGATGGGGGTGGTGGAGCTCTGGTCAGCCTCAGTCTCCAGCTGTCTTACCTCCTGCACCAGCTTCTTAGCGCATCTGGGCAGATGTCAGGACAGTGAGTGAAGTATATTGACACCCACTGGCCCTGGAGGTTGGTTTTGCAGCAAGCCTGGCCCCAGTGGTCCAGCAGGCTGAAGTCACTCTGGCCCATGGCTGCCTGGCACAGGGACTATGTCAGCTGTTGTTTCTGCCACTGCTCCTTCTTTGTCCTGGTAGCCAGCCAGGCTTCACTGAGCCTGGTGTAATGCTCTTTTTATTCTGATTCTGATATTAGTGACAGTTCTTTTTTCTTCATCATTCTTACTAGAAATTTATCCATTTAATCAATATTTTCAAAGCACTGACTTGGCTTTTCTTTCTATTGTACATAGTGTTCATCATTTCCTGTTGGCATTTTAATTTCATTTTCTTCAGGCTTGATTTGTTGTTTTTTTTTTCTAGCTTGAGATGAAAACTCAGATTTTTAACTTTCAGTTCCTTTCCCCTTCTCACTTTGCATTTAAAGCTATAAAATTTTCCTCTGGTTCTGCTTTAGTTGAATTCTACACATTTTGATAAACCCTACCTCAATTTTAATACTTGGTTCAAAATATTTTCCAATCTCCATTACAATTCCTTCTATGATCTGTGGATTATTTAAAACACTGATTAATTTCCAGGCAATTGCGGATTCCCTATTTATATTTTTGTTGAAAGTTAGCTTAATTGCACTGTAATCAGAGAATATCCTCCAAAATGATTTCAATCTTTTATTTGTTGAGGCTAGCTTCACGGTCAATTTTTCCAAAATCTCCACGTATACTTGAGCAGAACATGTCTTCCAACACTGTTGGGTGTGTTGTTATTATACGTAAATGCCAACTAGTTCAGATTTTTTTAGTTGTGCTGTTCACAATCTTCCAGCTATTAAAAACACTGACTGTAGGTTTGTCTATTTTTTTTTTTTTATTTAATCATTGTGCTTTTTTCTTTATATAGTTTGAAGCTTCACGTAGATACTGATTTGAGTTTCTCTATTCCTGGTGATGGACTGGTTTTCTTCATTATGAAATCTCTCATAATGCTTCTTGTTGAGACAGTATCTTAATACATGTAAGCACTAAATAAATGGCAAGTCTTGTTATATTTTTTAAAAATCCATTGAACCAAATCTTTACCTTCCCTTTACTAAAAAGTGAAACTTGAAAACCAACCAACCTGAGCTAGGTTATATAGCTTGTCCCAGGAAACACAGTTCGGAGCCAGCATTTAAACCCAGGATCTTAAGACACAAAGAAATCTTGTATCACAAGTACAAATCAGGTAAGGAATTATGAAGAGACAGGGTTATCTTCAGGGGTATATAATGGTCAACAAAATGACAAAACTTGATCAACTTGTGCCAGGTGACAATCTCATAATGAGCATGAACTAATCCTTACTGCTCTAAGTGTGGTCCATGGACCAGCTGCATCAGCCACCTTCTAAGTGCTAGTACAATTTTGCTTTTACTTTAAAAACTTTTACCAATGTAATACCATAAAATGAAACAGTATAAAGTGCTCATAATGAAATGAAGTAGTTGCCTGTCAGCACTCCTTAACGCCCAGTGACAGTCAATTTTAACTAACTTAACCATTTGTTTTTTTATATCTCAGTATTTTTAATACGTTCACACTAGTTATTTCTTGTTACAAATTCTAACCATTATCAAATTCCTATACTTACAGATGAGATTTAGCTCTTTTCTACACCCTATGCACCTTTTAATCACATTGGTAGCTAAATCAATACTTAAGTTGTTATAGGCAAGTATTTTCTACATAATCAGACTATCATGATTGTATTATCTTTCCTATATTTTGTTTTTTGTGAAGCTATTGAATTTTATCTACTGATTTCCTATAAACCTATCTTTCACTGTTTTCAAATTCATCAGAACTGTCATCTATCAATGTTTCCCCTTTTTCCCAACTCCTTCAAGGTCATGTTTAAAGATCACCTCTTCAAAAAAGCCTTCCCCCAAGAAAACAACTTCCTTATCTGAATATCCCATTACAAACATATATTTTTAGTCATGAGCTTTGAGAGCAGAGATATGTCTTTACTTTTACATCCCCAGGAAGAGGAGTTTCATATAGCTTTATAAAATGCTGCTTAAATGTATACTCAACTTATAAAGATTAAGTTCTGGAAAGCCAACAAGGGTCATTCTTTCCTTAAAGTACCAAAACAGGCCTCAGGAACTTTTGCCATTATACACACTTGTGACACGGAGATACATTAATGGTACCGCATTTAGTAGATACATTTAGTGCATCTACACAATTAATGGTTAAATGTAGTAAGATCTGTCTATGAACATCCCTTATATCCTAAGAAATTTAATCAGGAGTTCAAAAATTCAAACTACATCTGTTATCTCCCCTACCCAAAAAGTCAGTTATTTCTCCCCAAATATTACCTGACTACAAACTTTCTGTCCTAATGAGATTGGTAAAGCTGAAGAGTGATGAGAAGTTAGGTACCTGGGTCTATAGTAATGCATTTTAAAGGTATCTGTCAAGGTTTAAGACTCAGAGAACAGGGGCGCCTGGGTGGCTCAGTCAGTTAAGTGTCTGACTTTGGCTCAGGTCATGATCTCAGGGTCATGGGATCAAGTGCTAGGTGGGGAGTCTGCTTGTCCCTCCCCCTCTTTCCCTCCTCCTCCCCCTGCTCGTGCTCTCTCTCTCTGATAAATAAAATCTTTAAAAAAAAAAATGGCTCAGAGAACGGAGTATTTAAATGATGCAAGTATATGAGACGAAATAAGATATAGTCCTTTTTTATATTTAATATAATCTCACTCAATGAGAACACTTGTGCATTCAAAGTTATAAAGTTTATTTTTATTTGTAACAACTACCCAATATATTACTTAAAATTTGATTACATGAAATGAAATACATCTGTAAACACCCACTAAAATAGAATTACAGGATATGCACAAAGATGTGAGGGTCACACCGTATTTTCACACCAGAATTCAAGATATTAAGTAGCAAGGAAATATAGTGGACTGAAAGCTGAGGTGATGTACAAGAGTCAATAAGGAAAACTGCAGAAAATTCAAGATGTACCTAGACACACCAGTTCTTAAAAGACGTAAATCATTTCCAATACGACACTGTTCATGCATTTCTGTTGAGGCAGAAGTCAATCTTAGGATGTGGTCTGTACAAATCTGCAGATAAGACTGAGAGTTAAGTAGATTAATTCGATTAGGGTCAGACTCAACATCTCTAAAAACCGAACTGAAGGATAAACTACGAAGGCATACTTCACAAAAGCTGAACTCGATGTAATTAAACCTTGATTCAGAGGCTTCATTTTTGCATTTTCAATAGCTCTCCTGTGACATAAGTTATCTTGGTCTTGACTGTTCTGCACCGTGTTTTTGCAAACACCTATGTCGCGGATCGTTTCCTGGCTACAAATAAACACAGGACAATATCCTCATGGGAAGAGTATGAAATCCCAGGCTGGAGTAACCGAAGTCCGTTTAAAGTGGACAGGACACAAAGTGGTCCAACGTTTTCCTTCTAAAGGGCTACTGAGCACACTTCTTCTACATCTTGACCACACATAAGTCTTTAGGGCAGTGAAAGCTAGCTCGTCCTGGATCCCACAACAGATGCCGGCTCGCCACGTCAGCAGCTTCATCTTCAGGCCCCGTATCAGGCAAAGCTGAAGAAGTCAAGTTTTCCAAGAACAGTCGGACTGGAGTCAGAGACACAAAAGCAAACTAAATGCTTCCTCTGTCTACCCAACACATCCTCCAACTTTGCCGAAATGGGAGGGAAAGCCGGTCAGGTAGGGGCCGGAAGGAGAAAATGGTCTCTGATAAGTAGATATGCACTGTTTTCAAGCTTGTGCGCCAGCGGAAAAGCCATCTCCAGGACGACTGGGCTACAGCTCCCCAGCGCGGCTCAGCGCAACAGGTGTCCGGCACACGTGCGCGCGCCGGCCCCCCAGACCTGGGCCGAGAGATTTCAGGGGGCCCCTCTGTCCCCGGGCCCCCCGCGCCACGACATTTCTCGACGACAGCCTCCCCGCCCCTGGGGAGCCTCGGTGCGGCCCCGCCGGTCCCCGGCTTCTTCAGCCAGCCAGCCAGCGCCGCGCGGGACCGCGGTGCCCCGGCACCGCTAAAAGTAGTCCGGCCGGGCCCCGATCCCGTACTTACTCGGAAGGACAAAACCCTGAGGCCGCCGCCGTGTCCCTCCGCAGCCGCGACCCCCACGCCGGGCGCACGCCGCCGCCGCCGCTCCCCGCACCGCCCCCTCGGGAGGCGCCGCGGACGCGTGCTCTCGCCCGTCGCGGGTGTCCTCCCGGCCGGAGCCCCGGGGCCACTCTGCGGGCGCCTCCCGGTCGGCCCCGTCACCGCGACCGCCCTGCTCGCGCGGCGTCCCCGGGCTTCGGCGCCGGCCCTCAGACAGACGCGCGGCGCCGCGCAACCGCCGACTCGGCCAACCGCCGCTCGCGCGGGGCTCTCGCCCGGCCCCAACGTACCTCCGGCAGCGCCACACCGGCCGCTTCTCTCAACAGAAGCTCAACGAACAGCAACCGCCGCGCACAATAAGGCTCCCGCGAGGACCTGTGGAGGTAAGTCTGCCCGCGCCCGCCCCCCCCGGACTGCCGGCCAATGGCAGCGCGAACATGCGGCGGCCCAGCCAATCAGGGGCGCCCTGCTGGAGTGGGCCGGGCGGGGGAGGGGATAAGCGGCCGGGAAGTGGAAGTCGGCTGCGGGGTGCCGAGAGCTCGTTCGCCGCACCGCTGCTTCTCTGTCGGGGTGTCGTCCGCGCCGCGCGCTGGGCCGTTGCTCTGAGTGACTCGCGCGACGCGGTGGAAAGTTTTCCGAAAGTCGTGACCCGGGAAACTTTGTTTACAAAATCGACTTGAATTTTCAGAATATTGCCTTTATAAAAACTCATTCACCTGAATTACGGAGTTTTGGGACGACTCCTAAATTTTGCGACACAGGCGAGTGGGCCGAGCCCAGTTGTGTTTTCTTGAGTCTTTTGAATTGTCCTGGGATCCTGCCACCTTAGGCTGCGTCAGATTTCGTGAGGCACATAATGGCCCTTCATGAGATTGCTGTGTGTTCAGTCAGTTCTGAGTGCCCTCTCTGTGCTCACGGCAGGGAACGAACTTAACCGTCATTTGTGTGATAAAGCTCTTCTAGTCGCGGAGGGGAGAGCTACCGGTCTTCTAATAGCTACTGGCTGCAAGAGAAACGAGACAAGGCCAGACGTTCCAGAAAGCTGGGTCATGAACACAATAACGTACCCAATGGGGGGCGCCTGGGTGGTTCAGTTGGTTGGGCGACTGCCTTCAGCTCAGGTCATGATCCTGGAGTCCCGGGATCGAGTCCCGCATCGGGCTCCCTGCTCAGCGGGGAGCCTGCTTCTCCCTCTGACCCTACCCCCTCTCATGTACTCTCTCTCTCTCTCTCTCATTCTCGCTCTCTCAAATAAATAAATAAATCTTAAAAAAAAAAAATAACGTACCCAGTGGGTTCCCAAAATCTGGTCCAGGGATTTTTTTTTGGGGGGGGGTCTGCAAAGTCAATACTATTTTTATAATAGACATTATTTGCCTTTTTCATTCTGTTGGTCTCAGGTGTGTCCAGCGGAATTTTCCAGAAACTTCTGGAAAAGTGTCATTGTGATATTGCAACATGTCAAACGCAGAAACAGGCGAATCCAACAGTCTGAAGTCAAACACTAAGGAAATTGGCAAAAAATGTAAAACAATGCCAATCTTTGCACAAGTTTTTTTGTTTCAGAAAATAATTTTTAGGGCGCCTGGGTGGCTCAGTTGGTTAAGCGACTGCCTTCGGCTCAGGTCATGATCCTAGAGTCCCGGGATCAAGTCCCGCATCGGACTCCCTGCTCAGCAGGGAGTCTGCTTCTCCCTCTGATCCTCCCCCTCTCATGTTCTCTCTCTCTCTCTCTCATTCTGTCTCAAATAAATAAATAAAATCTTTAAAAAAAAAAAAAAAAGAAAATAATTTTTAATATGGTTGAAGGGTGTACATAGGGTTGCTGAGAGAAAGAGAGGGTGTAGGAGGCAAGTGATTTGGAGTCAGATAAGAATTTGGACTTAATTCCAGTGAGTAGACTTCAGAAATGTCATTTAGGGTAATAGTGTATCTTGCCTGCTTTTTTTTTTTTTTTAAAGTAAGCTCTATGCCCAACATGGGACTTGAACTCACGACCCTGAGATCAAGAGTTGCATGCTCTGCGGGCTGAGTCCACTGAGCTTGGGACTTATAAAAAACTATGACACAACAATTGCGTGTTGTTTTAAGCTGCTAACTTTGTAGTAATTGGTTATGGAAAAAGTAGAAAATGAATACTAGCATTCTTTCTCATACCCCTCTCAGCAATCCCAGAGGCAGGGCTGGAATCCCGGGAGCTACGTTTCCCAGATGCCCTATGGCCAGTGTTCTGGATTCATTGACATTTTGCCAAGTAGGATGCACTTCCTGAGATTGAAAGTAGAAGAAAGACATAAATTATTGTTCTGTGTATTTTGTTTGGGCTTTGGCTCTCTTCCCTGCCAGTCCCTGCTCCAGTGATATAAGGCAGCTGTGACAATCAACAGTGTTTTTTCTGAACTTTTCTGACAGCAGCAGCAACTTCCCTACTTTTTGGACCGCAGAAGCCGTGGCACAAACGAAAACCATTGTGACAGTAGCTCCTCCAGCCCTTCCAAAGGCTTCCCCGCCCCCCTGCAAAGGCTTTTAAGCACCTAGTTCTCTGTACCAAATAACATTATGCTTGAAATATCTGCAGTGGTTTCTCTTTTCACGATTGTACCCTAACCGATACCTCAGTTTCCTTATCTGTAAAGTGGAAATTACCAATAACACAACATAGTAAAAAGTAACCTCTTAGAAAAAGAAAAAAAAAAGTAACCTCTTAGAATTATGGCATGGATTAAATTACATGGATTAAATCCATGTAAAGTGTTTAATAAAGCGTTTAACACACAGTAGATGCTCAATAAATGTTTATTACTATTTTTTGTAAAGGGCTATTCATATGATTACCAAATGGGCACTACCAAAAACCAGTTTATTCTGCCTTTTTCCTAACCTATCATCAACATTCCTACCTTAAAAACGTATACACACTGGGGCTCCTAGCTGTTTCAATTGGTGGAGCGTGCAACTCTTGGTTTCTGGGTTGTGGGTTTGAGCCCCACGTTGGGTGTAGAGCCTACTTAATTAAAAAAAAAAAAAGATTAAAAAAAGACATGCACGTTGTCGCTACTTTGTCTATTGGGGAGTTTGAGCAGCCACAAAGTACAACATAAGAAGCCAAGATTATAGGGGCGTCTGGTTGGCTCAGTTGGTTAAATGTCTGACTGGTGATTTCAGCTCAGGTCATGATCTCAGGGTCATGAGATCAAGCCCTACGTCAGGGTCCACACTCAGTGGGGAGTCTGCTTGAGATTCTCTTCTCCCTCTGCCCGCCCCCACTCTTGCATGCTCTTGCTCTGTCACTCTCTCTCTAAAATAAATAAGTAAATCTTTTAAAAAAAGAAGTCAGAATTATATATAGTTCTCAGCACTGTCAACTGTGAAAAACATCTCTGGAGTTAGACAATTTCTTATTATCTTGAAGATTTTTTTTTTAGTATGATTATTGTGATGGTTAAATTTCATGTGTCAACTTGGCAAGGCTGTGTGCCCAGTTGTTTGGTCAAATACTATTCTAGATGTTGCTATGAATATATTGTTAGATTTAATGACAGCTACAAATCAATTGACTTTAGGTAAAGTCAACGTGTAAAGATGAAATTTGTGTTAACATACAGGGGGAGGGTAGGAGCTGTATAAAAGCAAGGTTCCTTTTTTTTTTAAAAAAATATTTTATTTATTTGAGAGAGAGAAGAGAGAGAGTGAGCACGAGCAGGGGGAGAAACAGACTCCCCACTGAGCAGAGAGCCCAATGCAGGACTCGATCCCAGCACCAGGAGATCATGACCTGAGCTGAAGGCAGATGCCCAACTGACTGAGCCACCCAGGTGCCCCAAGAGCAAGGTTTCTGTATGCTATTGAAGTTAAGGTGATATTAGTACAAAATAGATTGTAATAGGTTTAAGAGTCTAATTATAATCCCCCCCAGGGTAACCAGTAAGAAAATAACTTTTAACATTTTCAGAGAAAAGGAAATGAGAAAGGAATAAAAATGGCACACCATAAAAAAATCATGTAAACACAGAAGAAGGAAACAGATATTGAAGAACAACAAGAAAAAAAAGAAAAAATAGCAAATTGAAAAGAGAAAAAAATAGCAAATTGAGAGCAATAAGATTTTCCTTGTCAGTAACTACGTTAAATGTAAATGGATTAAACTCTCTTTAAAAGTAGAGACAGATTGGGGTGCCTGGGTGGCTTAGTCAGTCTAGTGTCCAACTCTTGGTTTCAGCTCAGGTCATGATCACAAGGTCATGGGATTGAGCCCCAAGTTGGGCTCCGTGCTCAGCAGGAAGTCTGCTTGGGACTCTCTCCCTTTTCCTCTCCCTTTGCCCCTCCCTGCTTTTTCTCTAAATAAATAAATAAAATCTTAAAAAAAAAAAAGCAGAGCTAGTTTGACAGACTAGATTAAAAAACAGCAACCATGATCCCACTATATGCTATCTAAGAGACTCAGCTGAGATCTAAAGACACAGGTAGATTGAAAATAGAAAGATAAAAATAGATATTCCAGGCAAACAGCAACCGAAAAAGAAGTGGTATGGCTATAATAATATCAGACAAAATAGATTGGTAGTCAAAAACTGTTGCAAGAGACAGAGAAGGACATTATCTATTGATAAAAAGGTCAATCCATCAGAAGATAGAACACTCATAAACATACACCTCACAACAGAGCTAAAAAATATACGAAGCAAAAATGGGCAGTACAGAAGGGAGAAATAGACAATTCTGCAACAATCATTGGTGACTTTAATATACCACTTTCAACAATGAATAGAACAACTGAAAGAAGGTCAGTAAGGAAACAGAGGGCTTGAGCAACAGTATAAACCAGCCAGACCTAATCCAGACCTATGAAGGATATCCCATTCCAAAACAGCAAAATAAACATTCTCAAGTGCACGTGGAACAGTTCTCCAGAACAGACCAGATTTTAGGCCACAATACAAGCCTCAAAAACATTTGAAAAGATTGAAATCACAGAAGTATCTCCTCTGGCCACAGTGAAATAAAACTAGAAATCCGTAACAGAAGGAAAACCAGAAAAACGCACATGTATGTGGAACTTAACCAACGTGTTCTTAAACAACCAGTGGGCCAAAGAAGAAATCATAAAGGAAATAAAAAAATATTTTGAGATGAGTAAAAATGAAAACACAATATACCAAAACTTATGGGATGCAGCAAAAACAGGGCTCTGAGAAAAATCTAGAGATCTAAATGCCTACATGAAAAGAGAAGAAAGATCTCAAATAAATAACCAAACTTTACACCTTAAGGAACTAGAGGAGGTTCCTAAACTAAAACCAAAAGGCAGCAGAAGGAAGGAAATAATAACAATTGGAGCAGAAATCGATGAAATAGAGAATGGAAAATAGAATTAATGCAAGGGTATTAGGACTATAGAATTGTCCTACTCTTACGCTTTCCTACTGACTTCACAGACAACAAAGCATACATATTTCGAGTCTAATCTTGATAAAGGATGATCCATTTAGCAACTAAAATGGAACTAGCTTAGATATGTTTAGGATGCATTCAGCCTGCCAATTCTGAAATTACTCCATTCCTGTCAAAGTTCTTGTTTTTTGGGGATTCACCACATATGGCTATCAAAGTTGGGGAGAGTGATGGGATTAAAAGGTGCCCACAGATAGTGTTACAGAATGTAAGGTGTCTTTGATGACAAAGTTTATGGAAACATCCACAGGGTGATAACTATGCAAACAGGCAAGGATACCAAGTGTTGGTTCCTTGGACTTCCTCAGTGGTTGTATGGCTATTGATGATAAGGCCCCACTAGAATGAGGCTTCTGCCAGGCTTTTCTTTTCCCCTCTCCTGATCTGGGAGAATCTTTATACCTTTATGGCCCTCCCTAGAAAGAAGACTTATATGTTTGCCTGTTTACCATTTGCTTCTCCTGTCTCTGATCTCCAGTGTGTTTCATGAGAAATCTATACAGCAAACCCCACAACATTTATGTTATTTTATGCTTGTCAGTTGGTAACTAGCACAAACCAACTCAGCACATTCCTGACCATTTACTTAATGGGATCAAAGGTTAATCTCCAAGGTGCTTATATCACAAGTAGGCTTCAGAACTGAAACCCATTTCTGCACAGATGATTGTAAGTGTTGTACTAAAGTGAGACTTTGCTTTAATATTTGTTTCTATTGTATGAGTTCAAGTGTGATTCATTTACAATTTTTTTTTACTTTTAAAATCAACTTTATGGATATAAAAATAGCATAAAATGAAACACATACATTTTAAGTTACAGTGAGTTCTGAGAAATGTAACCACCACCACGGTCAAGAATACTCTCCTCCCCAGAATTCCCTTGTACCCTTTGCAGTCACACCCAAACTCTGATTTGCTTTCAATAAAAATTTATTAGTTGCTCCTATTCTAGAACTTCATATAAATGGAATTACACGGTATATAGTCTTTTATATCTTTCAGCATAATGTTTTTGAGATTCATCCATGTTGCTGTGTATTTAATAGTTTTTTTCTCTTTTAATGGGGAATAGCATTTATTGTATGGAAGAACTGCACGTTGTTTATCCATTTACCTGCTGATGGGCATTTGGGTTGTTTCCAGTTTTATCTGTTATGAATAAAGTTGCTCTGAACATTTGTGTACAAGTCTTTCAGGGAATATGTTTTTTTTCCTACCTGGGAGTGGAACTGCTAGGTCATATAATAAATATATGCTTAACTTCAAAGGTCAGCAAAAGTTTTTTCTAAGGGCCAGAAAGCAAATATTTTAGGCTTTGTGGGTCATATGGTCTCTGTTACAACTGCTCAAGTTGGCTATTGTAATGTGAAAGCAGCTATAGGCAGTATATAATTGAATGAGCCTGACTGGGTCCCAATAAAACTTTATTTACAAAAATGGGCAGTGGGTCAGATTTGGTGTGTGGTCCATAGTTTGCTGAACCCTGGCAATCAAGGTTGCAAAGATACACTCCTATGTTTTCTTCTAGACATTTTATAGCTATAGCTTTTATATTTAGATTTAGATCAATTTTCTGTTAATTTTTGTAGATGGTGTGAGGTTAGGATGAAGGGTCATTTTTTTGTTCATACTGTTTTTTCTTGTTTCAGTAACATTTGTTGAAAACACTATTCTTTGCCTCTTTGAATTGCTCGCACCTTTATCAAATGCAATTGAGTGTATGTATGTGGATCTACTTCTGGACTCCCTATGTGTTTCTATTGATTTATATATTTATCCTTATGCAAATATTCCATGGTTTTGATTACTATGGCTTTATAATAGGCCTCAGATTTAGAGGGTATAACTCCTCCAAATCTGTTCTTCTTTTTCAAAATCATTTGCCTAGGGACGCCTGGGTGGCTCAGTTGTTAAGCGTCTGCCTTCGGCTCAGGTCATGATCCTAGGGTCCTGGGATCGAACCCCACATCGGACTCCCTCCTCCGCGGGAAGCCTGCTTCTCCCACTCCTCCTGCTTGTGTTCCTCTCTCGCTGGGCCTCTCTCTCTCAAATAAATAAATAAAAATCTTAAAAAAAAAAGGCTACCTCCGTTTAAAAAAAAAACAAACAACAAAATCCTTTGCCTATTCTGGGTCCTTTTCATTTCTGTAAACATTATAGAATCCACCTGTTACTTTATGTAAAAACAAAACAAAACAAAACTGCAGTGATTTTGATTTTGATTGTATTGAATACATAGACAAATATGGGGGAATTGACATCTTAACAGTATTGAGTCTTTCAATCCATAAGTAGTTAATACTCTGACAAGTACTGTTTATCATGTATATGTATAATTTTTATTAAAAATAGTAATAGTAGTCCTCAGAGTGCCAGGATTATAGAATACTTTTGTTCTTTTTACTTTTCTGTCTCAAAAATATTATTTTAAAAATATTTAGCTAGGGCGCCTGGGTGGCTCAGTTGGTTAAGCGACTGCCTTCGGCTCAGGTCATGATCCTGGAGTCCCGGGATCGAGTCCCGCATCGGGCTCCCTGCTCAGCAGGGAGTCTGCTTCTCCCTCTGACCCTCCCCCCTCTCATGTGCTTTCTCTCCTCTCATCCTCTCTCTCAAATAAATAAATAAAATCTTAAAAAAAAAATATTTAGCTAGACCAAAAAAAGATAGTAATTTTGGTTATGCAACAGCTCAATTTAATTTGAATGATTCAGAGACAAGTAACTATATTAGAAAAAGAGAGGATAATTGTTTCTGTCTTTCCAACTAAAATAGAAGATTCATTACCACAAGAAAAAATTATTTGCTGGTGTGTCCTTAGCAACTAAACTTTAAAAATACCATTGAAAAAAGAATGGGGAACTGCCTATTCATCTACATCATGAAAGCACCTTCGTCCAAATAGCTTTTTTGACACTGTGAATTTATAATGTTTTCTTTTGAAAACCAAAGAAATAATGTATTTCTAAATTTCCCCACAGAAAAGCCAAGAAACAATGACCAATCTAGTGGCATTCTAGAATGAACATCAATCCAGTGTTCATTCTATAATTTCCCACTGCAAGAAACCAGAGCTTCTTGGAGAAGTAGTTGATTCCAGGTCTATGCAGGAGAGTACAAGTTAACCTGGATCATCCGATATTCGTGAGGGGAATTAAATTTTACCTCTTAAATGGAATATTCTAGAATTTGTAGGCATATTTCCTTTCCTTTCCTTCTCTCTCTTTTTTTTCCTCTTTTCTTTTCTTTTTTTTTTTTTTTTTTTTTTTAAAGATTTTGTTTATTTATTTGACAGAGAGAGATACACAGCGAGAGAGAGAACACAAGCAGGGGGAGTGGGAGAGGGAGAAGCAGGCTTCCCGCAGAGCAGGGAGCCCGATGCGGGGCTCGATCCCAGGACTCCGGGATCATGACCTGAGCCGAAGGCAGACGCTTAACGACTGAGCCACCCAGGCGCCACCTTTCCTCTTTTCTTTTAGAGAGAGAGAGAGTGAGTGAGTGTGGGGAGGGGCCGAGGGACAGGGAGAGAGAGAATCCCAAGCAAGCTCCACACCCAGCATGGAGCCACGCAGGGCTTGATCTCACAGCCGTGAGATCATGACCTGAGCTGAAATCAAGAGTTGAACGCTTAACCAGCTGTGCCACCCAGGCACCCTGTAGGCACATTTTAAAACCACAAGTCCATTATATGATTTTCATTTTTTAAAAGTACCCAGTTATTATTCATATGCATCCTTATGAAATGCAAACCATATAGCATTCTATACAGTAAAACATTGAAACCCCTTCACAACTGAACTTACCCACACCCCTACTCTAACCTTCCTAACATGACTTTCCAGACTTTTTCCTATTTACATGCACACACGCACTTCTGTACATGGACACATACAAATTTAGAGTTTTTATTACTGCATGAATGGGCTCACCTTACCATTTATTTATCAATCAAGACAGAATATGTTTTGAAGCTCTTTCCATGTCAGTGTAGAGCTAGCTCATTCTTCTTAAAAACTGCACTGTGTTCTATTGTGTTGACATAATTTACTTAACCAATGACTAACTGGAGGACATGAAATGGTGCCCTCTCTTTTTTTTCTATTATAATAAATATCTTTTCAGTCTTGTCCTCCTAGTTCTAGAAATTAAGGACCTAGGAGTGAAAAAATTGTTCAGTTAAATGCTATCTGTACATCCAATTTTGACAGTAATTGCCAAATGATGGGTTCATGGGAAGTTGCTCTAAAAGGGAAGTTGTTCTAAAAGGGAAGTTGTTCCAGGAAGAAACATTTTTATCAGTTGGGATGTTTTGCAAGTAACAGAAAAAAACCCAAAGTATCCAAAATCTAGAAAAAGTTAGCAAATGCAAAATAGCATTCCTGTAACTGAACCAAATGAGACCCCCCCCCCCCCACGGCCCCATGTTGCTCAGTACACCAATAAAAGTTGACAACTGAGCTTTTGCTGTGAAGAAAGGTAGGTTATTTATTGGCGTGGTACCACCCAAGAGAATGTAAGCGAATGCTCAGAAGTCGCAAACTCCCCCATGGTTTGCAAGTGAGAGTTTTTAAGGGCATAATATGGGGCAGGGGTCTCCTGAGAAGGTAGACGCTATTGATTGGAGGCTTCTGAAGTCGTGTTAGTCTATTACTTAATAACTTCTGGTGCCATTTCATCTGGTCACAAGGAGATCTGTTCCATCACAAGAGACTTGGAATCTGAAAAATATCTGTGTTCTTTAGAAAGTTTCATTAGGTGCATGTGCTGATTGTATCTTAGGGTAGTACTGATTAAAGTGGGTGAGCTAAGTACTTACACAAGCCTAAGCTAGTGGGGCTGCGTTCCTGCACGTTCCTTTGAATAAGCAGGCATTCCCATCTGGTGAACCTAGGCCTACATGTTCCTTGGCAGGTCCTGCTGAGCCTGAGGACAATGACCTTTAGTGTTCATTCCTTCATCTGGTCTGACCACGTGGATGCCGGTTTCACTTCCCTTCACTTCCCCAGTGCAGTGACTCAGATCCTGCGGATTCAGAGTAACTCCAAAACGTGGGGTGGAAAGACAAGGTCATTTAATGCTAACAACTTCAGCCGAGTGTTGTTTGCTCTGCTGCAGTTAAAAAAGGAACAATAAGGATGCCGATTTGGGGCGCACGGCGCGGTGGGACGCGGGGCCTGCGCCGGCGGCGGCCCACCCTCCACCCCTCGGCCCCGCGGCCGCAGCAGCGTCTCCCAGCGGGCCCAGCCCCACAGGCCGCTGGTCCGGAGGGGGCCGCCCGGGCCGCGGCGCCTTTGGATGCGGTGCGTGGCGGGGAGGGTAATGGAGCCACGGAACGCAGGACGGTTGGAGAGGGCGGGTCTGGGCCGCGAGCTCGGCCACCTCGGGCAGGCCAGCGGGCCTGGGTGATGGCTTGGTCCTGGTCACACAAAACGAACCCCTTCCTAGACAGCGCGGACAGAGGCCTCGGGCCGGAAGCGAAGGGGCGCCTGGCGACAGCAGTTGGAACCGTGGTGGCGTCAGGTGGCAGAAGAAGGCAGCACCCCGGGCCCATGGGGAGGGCCGCCGCCCTCGGGGGGGTCTGCTGGCTGCTTGCAGAAGGCCCGGGCCTGAAATAGGAAGAAGCGGCTCTCCACGTTCCCCCCCCCCCGCTTCATACCTCTAGGCCTTGTTGGACGGCCTCTAGAAGCGCACCGGGTGGGACACGCCTCCGTGTTCACTCCCTGCTGAGAGGACATGGAGCCGAAGGCCGCGAGGAGAAAGAGAAGAAACTTTTATGTCAGGCGGGCTGTACTCAGGAAACAATTCACATTAAAAGCCGTTGTTCTGTGTGTATTCCTCACTGTACACACTTGACAGTGCTAAGTACTTTTTTTTGGGAATTTCTTTCTAGATGTCCGGAAGTGCCTGATACATGTTAAGACTAAAGTTTGTGCAGTAATTCATTATGTAAAAATTTTTGGTTCAAATTTATAATATGAAGATAAAATGAAACCTCACTAAAAGGGAGGCAAGAAGCTAGACAGGGGAGCTCATACCCTAACTGAACAAAAGGAGGGTTCATCCACCTGATGCACCACAAGCCAATAAAAAAACCAAACCGACACTGAGTTTTGGCAGTGAAGGAAAGCTATTTATTGGTGTGGTGCCACCCAGAAGAATGGGGATTTAGTGCTCAAAGCCCGAACTCCCTAATGGTTTGTAAGGGAGGATTTTAAAGGCATAGTTTGAGGCCCACGTTGACTGGAGGCTCATGAAGTCATGTTAATAGATGTTGCTTAGTAACTCCTGGTGCCACTTCATCTCGTCACGGAGAGGTCTGTTCCATCTCAAGAAGCTTGGAATTTGGGGGCACCTGGGTGGCTCAGTCAAACGTCTGACACTTGATTTCAGCTCAGGTCGTGATCTCAGGATCTTGAGATTAAGCCCCGAGTTGTGCTCTACACTCAGTGCAGAGCCTGCTTAAGATTCTCTCCCTCTCCCTCTGCCCCTTCCCACCCCTCCTGCACTTTCTCTCTCTCTCAAAATTACAAAAAAATTTTTAGAAAAAGAGGCTTGGAATCTGAAAAATATCTTTGCTCTTTAGAGATTTCGTTAGCTATATGTGGTCATATCTTTAGGGTAGTGCTGATTAACTACTGATACATGCATAAGCTAGGGGGTTGCATTCCTTCGTGTTCCTTTGAATCCTAAGTAAGCATTCCTGCCTCATGAACCTAGGCCTACATATTCCTTGGCTAGTCCAGCTATGCCTGGGGACAATATAACCTCTGGTGTTCATTCTTTCATCTGAACTAACAAGATGGATGTTGGCTTCAGTATCACTCCAGGTCGATTACAGGAAGAATTGTCAATTATAGACCCCAACAGAAGAATTGTCAACAGGAAAGAATAATCAGTTAGAGGCCCCAACAGGAAAAGACATAATTGCTTCTCCTATAGGAAATAGACTACCACAGCCACTCAACCAATGAGAAACTGTCCTCACCCTGAGCTCCTGCTTCTCTCCAATGGACTTTTTTCAAAACAGCCCCTCCCAAATGCCCTTTCTTCTCCAGAGAATAAAGTTCCTCTCCCTGTTTTGTCAGACTTGCCTATGGTTTTGCTGTAGCTTGCATGTCCTGGATTGCAATTTTTTGCTATTCCTGAATAAACCCGTTTTGCTGGTAAAAAAACAAACCAACAAACAAAAACTGGCTGGCTTTTTTTGTTAGGGTTAACAATAAGATATATTGCTTGTTTATTTTGGAATGGCCAAACCACTTCCTTGAGTACACATTGTGTTTGTGCACTGGTTTGGTGGAGGAGAGAGGAGAAGCAAATGTAAAAGCCTCCATGCAAGTCTATTTATACTCAGGCAAGATTAACCATCATGCCTCTGGTTTATACATTATGTTCTGCATTGCTGTGTATGTAACAGTGCATATAATGGACAAACGAGTCCTCATTTACAGCATCTAGTCTTTGTGGTTGTTAAAGAGGTTGGCAGTTTATGACAAGAGTATAGATGTTAGACGAATACATTTTGTATGCTTTGTGTTAAAATTCCTAGGAAAGATTGTCTGCTGAGAATTTGAGCATTATAGCCCACTTAAAGCCACACTCCAGTGGACTCTAAGTCAAGGGTGGGTGATGGCCCAGCAAGACCTAAGAAGTGACCTGGAGACAGCAATGAAGACATAGGTTTATAGGGGGAACTTACATACAGGGAATTAAGGGGTGGCAGACTGAAAAAAACATCTGCTGCTGGGATCTACATGCAGCAAATTTTATAGTGTAGCAACTAGCCTCGTAAGTTATCTGTAACCTTTTCCCTCCTTGCACGGCCAGGGCCAGCGTTCCAGTGAGATCAAGGCCTGCCATCTGGGCATTCTTTGTTACAAAGGAGATGCTCTGGGTTGGCTACCCCCAGAGCCCCTGACCTTGAACCCTGAATGACACGTTCTTCTACATATTCTGCTTGATGGGAATATAGACAGAGCACAGGATCCTTACATTCTCAAGACAGTGATTGACAGGGGCATCCAGGGTGTGCTTGCACAAACCAGCCATCTAGCATTTACCATACACTGGGTGGGTGGGGAGAGGGAGAAAAAGAAAGGGCTCTAGGTCAGAACCTAGAAGATACTTTCAGATTATAAAGGTAGTTATATGTGTGCACTTTACTCAGAACTGCTCTATATAGTAGCCAAATGTCATCCTTATTTGAAACAGCTAGTCTGTGTAGATGTTTTGCAGTGTCCAATGCCATATGCTTAAAGTAGAAGTAGTGAAATATCACTCTGTAAATATCTTTGTGCTAAAATTCATAGGAAATATTATCTTTTAGAAATTTAATTGCCCAACTACCTCTGTGAGTAGTATATTACTGTCTATACTTGTTTAATAGTTTTGAGGAGGGAAAGAAATATGAAAAGTAATATACTAATGTGTCCATATTTGGATAGTTTCAGACAAAACTTTTTTTTAATATGTCATATGCATCTTGTTTTGCTGTCTACATAGTATGTATAATAGACAAATGAGTCCTAATTTTGTGCCATCTAGTCTTCAGATGTAAAGAGGTTACCAATGTATGACAAAGTAGACTTAGTAAAATTAGCACATTTTGTACAGTTTGTGTTGAAATTTATAGGAAAGCCTACCTTCTGTAAATAACTTTTGGATATGAATTCGTTCAACCACCTCTAAGCTTGTACTTGTCCACTGGATTGAAATGGAGAGAAGGAAGTCAGGAGGTTCAAGGCCCAAATGGTCATATTTAGAAGATACCTCAGTTGTAACCATTTCTATGTGGGTGCACTTTTATTTAATAGTACTATGTATATATCATGTATAATTAAGTTATTTGAAATATCTAGTCTTTCTGGATGTTTAGAAGTGCTTTATCTAAAATTAGAAGTAGTAAAATAATATTTTGTAAATAGATTTTTTAAAAAATTTATTTTATTTTTAAGATTTATTTATTTATTTGAGAGAGAGAGAATGTGCACAAGCAGGGGGAGCTGCATAGGAAGAGGGAGAAGCAGGCTTCCCACTGAGCAGGGCTTGATCCCAGGACCCTGAAATCATGACCTGAGCCAAAGGCAGATGCTTAACCGACTGAGCCACCCAGGCACCCCCAAATTTATTTTATTTTATTTTATTTTATTTTATTTTATTTTATTTTATTTTATTTT
>NW_022589769.1:3207918-3300410 GCF_004348235.1 Phoca vitulina | reverse complement strand
TTATTTTATTTTATTTTATTTTATTTTATTTTATTTTATTTTATTTTTTAAGTAGGCTCCATGCCCAGTGTGGAACCCAACTCAGGGCTTGAACTCACAGCCCTGAGATCAAGACCTGAGCCAAAATCAACAGTCAGATGCTTCACCAACTGAGCCACCCAGGAGCCCCTATAAATAGCTTCCCCCCCCATAAGTAGCTTTTAAAAATTGATGGGAATATTAGATGATTCTACTTGTATGAGGTACTTCAAATAATCAGATTCATAGAGACAGAAGGTAGAATGGAGGTTATCAGGGGCTGAGGGGAGTGTGCTACTGGGAATTCTTGCTTAATGGGTACAGCATTTCAGTTTGGGATGGTAAAAAGTTCTGGAAATGGATGGTGGTGATGGTTGCACAAGAATGTGAATTCAGGGCGCCTGGGTGGCTCAGTCGTTAAGCGTCTGCCTTCGGCTCAGGTCATGATCCCAGGGTCCCGGGATCGAGTCCCACATCGGGCTCCCTGCTCGGCGGGAAGCCTGCTTCTCCCTCTCCCACTCCCCCTGCTTGTGTTCCTGCTCTCGCTATCTCTCTCTCTGTCAAATAAATAAAATCTTTAAAAAAAAAAAAAAAAAGAGTGTGAATTCACCTTAGGCTACTGGACTGGAGAATTAAAAATGTTTACACAGTAAATTTTTTTTTAAAGATTTTATTTTTAAGTAATCTATATACCCAGTGTGGGGCTCAAACTTACGACCCTGAGATCAAGAGTTGCATGCTCCACTGACTGAGTCAGCTGGGCGCCCCCAGCCTTTTTTTTAAGACGTGGTAAATTTTATGTCATGTATATTTTACCACAATAAACAGTTTTTAAAAATTGATGGGAAATATCATCTTCACAAATGGGATTGTTAAACTACCTCTGTGAACAGTAGACTCTTTGTACTTGTTTATTGGGTTGAAGGTCGTGGGAGAGAAGAAATTGCATGAGGTGTTTAGCTGGCATGTACTAGAAGATTTCATGTTACACGTTGCCCAGTGTGTTGTGTATGTTCCAAAAAAAAAAGCATAGTATATTTAAGGTTCGGTACTCTCTGGGTTTCAAGCACCCATATATCCTGCAGATAAGGGGAGATTACTGTACTTCTGTTTACCCGTTTATTGAAGGATATAATAAAGGATACAGATGAATAGCTAGGTAAAGAGACACATAGGGCCAGATCTGGGAGGGTCCCAAGAGCAGGGGCTTCTGCCTCCATGGAGTTGGGTTGCATTTATCCTCCCAGTATGTGGATATGTTCACCAAACTGGAAGTTCCCCAAATTCTACACTAGTGGGATCTTATGGAGGCTGCCTCACATAGGCATGATCAAGGATTAACTCCATTTCTACCCCCCTTCCCTCTCTGGAGGATAGGGGATAGGGCTGAGACTTCCAAGCTTCTGATCTTGGCTTCATCTTTCTGGTGACCAGCCCCATGCAGGAGCCATCCAGGAGGTCACCCAGAGTCATTTAGGAATTTACAAGGGTTTTAGGAGCTCTGTGTCAAGGACAGGGTTAAAGACAAATCTTAGAACAAGAGATGTTCCTAGTGTCCTTATCACTTAAGAAACGAAAAGGTTTTAGGAGCTCTGTACCAGGAACTGGGAGCAGAGACCAGTATATATATATATATTTTCTATGATCTCACACCATATCTCCCAGTTTCTGTGGGAGGGTAGGAGCCTAGCTTCAGTGGGCGCCTACCAAGTTGCAAAGCTACCTTCTGTCATAAATGCCCAAAATAAGTTTATTTTTCCTCTGGATAAAGCAATTAGCACACACAGATGGCCACCTCAATTACCAGGTGAATCTAGGATGGACTATGTGTGACAAATGGTGCTGTCAGGTCCTCTTACTTGAGCATAATTATGTTTTATCTTTAGAACATATAAGTCATGAGTTGTATCTGCTCCGTGCGAGAAGGAATGCCAGGAAGATAGGGTAGGATTTCTTCCTGTCTTTTCAGGCTCTCCGTGGATTGTCTGTGACGGGCATCACATCCTGGGTTAATCCTTATTCAGTCAGGGTTAATCCTTATTCAGTCATAAAGCTCTTTTCTGGGGCGCCTGGGTGGCTCAGTCGGTTAAGCGTCTGCCTTCGGCTCAGGTCATGATCCCAGGGTCCTGGGATCGAGCCCCGCATCGGGCTCCCTGCTCGGCAGGAAGCCTGCTTCTCCCTCTCCCACTCCCCCTGCTTGTGTTCCCTCTCTTGCTGTGTCTCTCTCTGTCAAATAAATAAATAAAATCTTTAAAAAAAAATTAGAAAAAAAAAAGCTCTTTTCTTTCTCTAAAACTTTTGTGGAGAGGATTTCTGGGTTGGGAGGAGATTTTGTAATTCTGTTTCCCCAACAGTGACAACAGTAGAGTTAGTAACCTAACACATTTTATTCACTTTGTGTTGTTAGGAGTCCATAGAAAGACTGTCTTCTGAAATGATTTTGGGAGTGAAATTGTAAAACCACATCTCATTTGGTGGGTTGTTTTTGGAGAAAAGGAATCAAAGGTTCCAGACCATAACATTCCTAATCAGAAGTCACCTTCAGATATAACCATTGTCACAGGAGTGTAGTTTATCCAACACTACTGTGTACACAGTGGACAAATTTAAGTCCTTATTTGAAACAAGTAGCTTTTCTAGGTGGTTAGAAGTACATAAAGCATGTTAAAAGCAGAGGTAGTGAAATAACACATTTTATAAATATCCTTTTGTTAAAATTCACATGAAATGGTGTATTTTGGAAATGGAACGGTCAGACTACCTCTTTGAGCAGAACACATTGTGTTCGTGCTGGTTCAGGGAAGAGGGAAGAGGGAAGAGAAGAAAGTGCCAAGAGCTCGATGCTAGTCTGCTTATAGTTAGACCAGAGGAACCATCATCCTCTTGTGTTCTGTGCATTCTGTTTTAATTTGCCGTGTACATAGTGTATGTAAAGGATCAACATGTTCAAATTTTATAATGTCTCGTCTTTCTAGATGTCAAAGAAAGCGTGTGACAAAAATGGAGTTAGTAAGTTGGATTTTGGGTGAATCCACCCCTTGGCGGTAGATGAGTTTCTGTACTTGAGTCATTGCAGTGGTGGAAGAGGGCGAAGAGGAAAGGTGCAGAGAGGGGCACTTTGCTACTGTCTCCAGATCTGGAGGACAGTTCTGGATTATGTCCGTCATTCTGTGTGTGTATTTTTTATGAAGTGTCAGCATTTATTGGGGACAAAGCTCAGTCTTAATTTTGCAACTTGGAAGCTTTTTGGATGTCGCAAGGTGACAATGTATGATAAAAAGTAAAGCTAGTGAATTAATAGACTTGTAAATATCTTTAAAAAATAATTACTAGAAAAGAAGCATCTTGGACATGGTATTGTGGAGCCACCTCTAGGCAGTGACTACCAGGACTTGTACATTAGGTCAGTGGCGGGGAGGGATGTAGGCGTATAGATTCATCATGTTTACACTTTGATGATAACATCAGTACATGTGTATAACTCTTTTGGCTATGCTGTAGGACTATACTGTTAATTAATTCAACAGAAAAATACCTTCTTGATAATATTTTAATAAAATATCTGATAATTAATTCCCTTAAAATCATTGTACTTTATTGCTTTACATCTCACTTAATATTGAGCATAGGGAATGCAGTATTTTCGTTGTAATTCTGTTAATATCCTTACCTAGGGATCTGTTCCCATTTTTTAAAGTTTTTATTTTAATACAATATAGTGATTCAGCGGTTCCATACATTTCTCAGTGCTCATCACAACAAGTGCGCTCCTTCATCCCCATCACCTATTTCACTCATACCCCCACCCACCTCTCCTCTGGTGACCCTCAGTTTGTTCTCTATAGTTGAGTCTGTTTCTTGTTTTGTCTCTCTCTTTTTCCCCTTTGCTCATTTGTTTTGTTTCTTAAATTCCACATATGAGTGAAATCATGTGGTATTTGTCTTTTTCTGACTGACTTATTTCACTTAGCATTATACTTTCTAGTTCCATCCATGTTGTTGCAAATGGCAAGATCTCATTCTTTTTTATGGCTGAATAATATTCCATTGTATATTTATACCACATCTTCTTTATTCATTAGTCGATGGACACTTGGGCGGCTTCTATATCTTGACTATTGTAAATAATGCTGCTATAAACATAGGGGTGCATGGATCCCTTTAAATGAGTGTTCTTGTATTCTTTGGCTAAATACCCAGGAGTGCGATTGCTGGATCATAGGGTAGCTCTATTTTTAACTTTTTGAGGACCCTCCATACTGTTTTCCACAGTAGCTGCACCAGTTTGCACTCCCACCAATAGTGCGAGAAGGTTCCTTTTTCTCCACATCCTCACCGACACCTGTTGTTTCTTGTGTTGTTGATTTTAGCCATTCTGACAGGTGTGAGGTGATATCGAATTGTAGTTTTTATTTGCATTTCCCTGATGATAAATGATGATGAGCATCTTTTCATGTGTCTGTTAGCCATCTGTATGTCTTTTTTGGAGAATAGAGGCCTGTTGACTTTTTTTTTTTTAATGACATTTTTGTTCCCAAGTGTATCAGGAAATTACTAATTACTACTATTAGTAGTAGTATTACTCCAGAGGAACAGAACCAGGACTGATTGATTGTTTGAATGATTGGAATTGGTTCTGTAAACACCTAGAAATAATGTTTAATCTGGGCGCCCTATTACCGGTCAAGTTAACACATAAAATTAGCTATTACACCAAGAAAATCAGTAATTCTTTCTTTTTTCCTTCTTTTTAAAGTAGGCTCCATGCCCAGAGTGGAGCCCAATGCAGGGCTTGAACTCATGACCCTGAGATCAAGACCTGAGTTGAGATCAAGAGTCGGAGGCTTAACCAACTGAGCCACCCAGTCTCCCCTCTTTCTTTTTTTTTCTGATTCAGTTGGTGTAGTATACCCTTGGCTATCAAAATACTCATGGCTTTTGGACTTGGTATTGGTAAATAGTCATGATCATGATGTGTGAAAATGTACAGTATATATACTGTATAATCTTAACCACATAAAAACATTTGCTTAGTTCTGTGTATACACACGTAGGACCTACAGGACACATCAGAGTCTCAAGTGCTTACGATTGTGGATGGGGTTTGTGCACTTTCTTTCCTGTGTTTTTCAGTTTCCTATAATGTACACGTTAACTTTTTTTTTTTAAATTTTTTTATTGTTATGTTAATCCCCATACATTACATCATTAGTTTTAGATATAGTGTTCCATGATTCATTGTTTGTGCATAACACCCAGTGCTCCATGCAGAACGCGCCCTCCTCAATACCCATCACCAGGCTAACCCATCCTCCCAACCCCCTCCCCTCTAGAACCCTCAGTTTGTTTTTCAGAGTCCATCGTCTCTCATGGTTCCTCTCCCCCTCCGATTTCCCCCCCTTCATTCTTCCCCTCCTGCTACATTCTTCTTCTTCTTTTTTTCTTTCTTAACATATATTGCATTATTTGTTTCAGAGGTACAGATCTGAGATTCAACAGTCTTGCACAATTCACAGCGCTTACCAGAACACATACCCTCCCCAGTGTCCATCACCCAGTCACCCCATCCCTCCCACCCCACCCCCCACTCCAGCAACCCTCAGTTTGTTTCCTGAGATTAAGAATTCCTCATATCAGTGAGGTCATATGATACATGTCTTTCTCTGTTTGACTTATTTCGCTCAGCATAATACCCTCCAGTTCCATCCACGTCATTGCAAATGGCAAGATCTTATTCCTTTTGATGGCTGCATAATATTCCATTGTATATATATACCACATCTTCTTTATCCATTCATCTGTTGATGGACATCTTGGCTCTTTCCACAGTTTGGCTATTGTGGACATTGCTGCTATAAACATCGGGGTGCACGTAGCCTTTCGGGTCCCTACTTTTGTATCTTTGGGGTAAATACCCAGGAGTGCAATTGCTGGATCATATGGTAGCTCTATTTTCAACTTTTTAAGGAACCTCCATACTGTTTTCCAGAGTGGCTGCACCAGCTTGCATTCCCACCAACATGTACACGTTAACTTTTAAGAACTTAAAACATGACACCAACATCTCAGTGATGTCAACAACAAAGGCTAATCACTCACTTGCTCATGTTTGCATTGGCTGGTAGATTCGTTTCCCAGAGCTGCCCTAACAGAGTACCACAAACTGGGTGGCTAACCAACAAATTTATTCTCTCACAGTTCAGGAGGCCAGAACTGGTAGTTCTGGTTTTTAGTTTTTTTGAGGAACCTCTGTACTGTTTTCCATAGTGGATGCACTATTTTACATTCCTACTCAGAGTGCATGAGAGTTCCCTGTTCTCTCAAAAGCTTGTGTTCTTTTGTGGGTTTTTTGTCTTTGGATTGAAATTAACTTGTTATACTTCATCTATACATAGGGATGACCTATGAAAACATGTAAAAGCACTCAACATAATTGGAAATGCCACATAAAACCATGATCAGATGTACATTGTACTTTGCCTATAGAATGGCAAAAATTTGAAAGACTCACCATACCAAGTGTTAGTGAGGATATACGGCAACTGGATTCTTATACACTGCTAGTGGGAATGCAAAAATGGTACAACCACTTTGCAAAGGAGCTTGGTGGTATTGTGTATGTGTAGATATCTGAACAAGGGGCCACAGATTGGTTATTAGGAGACAAAAAATATATATATTATATCTTACCAGCTATCTGGGCATCCTCAGCCCAGTCAAACTGATGCATAAAATAACCATGTAGCAACTAGAGTAGGAGGCCAGGAGAACTGTAAATATTCTTGTTAGGACATAACTCAAAGTCTCAACCAGTGACAGTGGCTTCTCACACTGTACTGGACAGATCTGGAATTACAGGCTTTTTATTCATTTATTCCTTCAGTCACTCAACACATATTTAATGAGCAATCTATGGTATGCCTGGTAGCAGTGAGCAGGACCCAGTCCATGTCCTTGAGGTTATCTCTGAAGTTAAGGTGGACAAGTAAGTCAGTAATTTTTTTTTAAAGATTTCATTTATTCATCTGAGAGAGAGAGAGAGACAGAGCACAAGCAGGGGGAGGGGCAGAGGCAGGCTTCCCTCTGAGCAGGGAGCCTGAGGCAGGGCTCGATCCCAGGACCCTGAGGTTATGACCTGAGCCGAAGGCAGACGCTTAACCATCTGAGCCACCCAGGCGCCCCTCAATAATTTTAACATAGTCTGATCAATGCTATGATCACAGGATATGTCACAAGTTCAATTTCACTAATAGAGTGCCACCAGGGGTCCTTATCCCTAAGATAACGAGCTCACAGCCAAAACACACAGTAGAGGAACACTCTAGATAGAAGATATGAAATCTAGATCTTTCTATATTCCCTGTTCAAATATGGAGTCTTTGGTTTAATATTATATCTTGATATGCAAGGGAATGTATTTAGATCAAGAATTCGGGGACAGCCTCTCTGAGGAAGTATAACATTCAAAGAGGTATCTGATTGGCAAGAAGGGGTAACAACTAATGCAAAGGCCCAGGGGTAGGAATGTGGTGCATTTAGAGGACCCGGAAGAAGGCCATGTGACCTACAGGCCAGATCACAGTGGTATAATTGGGGACAAGGTGAGTAGATTTTATTTTAAAGGCAATGGGAAACCATCGGAGTACCTTAAGCAGAGATTAGATCTGACTTGCGCTGTGCCTGCAGAGGTGGGGCTCATTTGTCTTTGCTCGCTTTACCCAACTTCCTTATTGAGGCCACATATAGCAACGCTCAGAACTACCAAACCTTTGTGGTTAGCCGTAGCTGACAGATACGTGGTTACATCTACTGTGATTCAGAAGAGTCGTTTCTAATCAGTTTTTCTTTAACACTCGCTTCCCCCTTTCCTAACTGGAAACAAACAAGCAAGCAAACAAACAGCAAGGAGAGCCTCAACAGAGCTCTTTAAGAAATCTGTAGGGCTCTAGAGGACTTTTTAGGGTAATGGAAATATTCTATATGTTGATTGTGGTAGTGATTACGCAGCTGTATACAATTTGTCAAACCCATCAAACTGTAGACTTACAATAGGGGAATTTTATTGTATGTAAGTTATACCTCATTAAAGTTGATGTAAAAAAGGAAATTCTCTGAACACTGTAGGCAAATACAAAGGAGGGGTGCTCTGTTCGATGTCTCAGACATGATGATATTGGAGCTGCTCATTGAAGAATGAGGAGGGGTAGTGTGGCCATTTCAAGCAAGGTTTCAAAATTCTGTGACCCTCCTCCCCTGAAGCACCCCCTGTAGACACTAAACCAAGGGTGGGTGAGGACTCAGCAAGACCGAAGAAATGTCCTGGAGATGGTGATCGAGACAGAGGTTTATTGGGGGTACTTATGGACAAGGGGGTCCGGAAGCAGCAGACTGGACCCAACATCCATTGCTGGGATCTACACGCAGCAAATTTTATAGTGCAGCAACTGGCCCAGCAACTACCTGTGGCCGCTTCCTCCTTGCATGACCAGCGCTCCAAGGAGATCAAGGCCCTGCCATGCGGACATTCTTTGTTGTAAAGAAGACGCTCCAGGTTGGCCACCCCTGGAGTCCCTGACCTTGAATGCTGAACAACATGTTTTTCTATATATCCTGCTTCATGGGGATATAGAGGAAGGACGGGATCCATACATTTGCAAGACAATGATTAACAGGGGCACTCAGGGTATGCAAACCAGCCAGCCAGCACATACTGTATATTCCTTGATCACTAGAATATGGTGGAAGTGATGCTGGGCCAGTTTCTGGCCACAGCTTTGGAAATGAGTAGCTTCTACTTCCTGTCCCTCAGACACTCTCTCTTAAAACCCAGCTGCCATGCTGTGAGGAAGCCTGTGCAGTGCAGTCCGTGGAGAAGGCTGGGTGGAGAGGCTCCTGTGGAAGGGTGCTGAGGGCCCCCCCACCCCTCAGTCTCAGCTGAGTTCCCAGCCAGCCACCAGCCCCACTTGCCATCCTGGAAATGGGTCTCCCGGTCCCCATGCCCGCCACCTGAGCTGATGCTGTCTAGAGCAGAGGCAAGCTCTCTGCTGAAACCTGACCAAACTGCAGATGTGTGAGCTAAAGAAATGATTGTTGTTTCAACCCACTAAGCTTTAGTGTGGCTTGTTCTGCAGCAATAGCAGCTGATCAGTTAACCAGATAAAAAGGGGATTCTGGGCCCCAACCAGTTCTAATATCTGGTACAGGCCCACACCCATGTACTCAAAATCCTTAAGGTGAGCTGTGTTTCAGAATTCTGGATTTTTGATTTTAGGATTTGGAATTTTTGATATGGTACTTACACCATATTTTCATAACATCCCTAGTGTGTATTAACAAAAATTCAACTGAAATTTTAAGGATCTGATTGGCTTTATTAATCAATTCCTGAATCAAGCAGCATCCCATCTCGCAAGTAGAGGGGAGCTCCAAAGGGCTACAGAAAGGGAAGGATTTTAAAAGGCAGGGTAAGGAAGTCATAAACAGAAAAAAAAAAAAAAAGATTATTTCAGGGGAGGTCACATTTTTTTTAGGGACAAAAGGGTCTTAGGTTGATTACCTCAGTTTTCTTTGGGAGATAGAGAGTGCCCATGTGACAGATTACTTTATTGTTTCTTTCTTCTTCTTCTTCTTTTTAAATTTACCTTATTGTTTCTGACCAGGAAATTCCTTACTGACTGGTCATGACTACATTTCTAGGGGAGGTTGCAAGTGTTTAGTTCTTAAGCCCCGCTTTGGTTACATGCCCTAGTATAAATGACTGCATTTCCATCCTGTGGTGTTCTTTTTAACATAAGGATTGTAAAATACCGACTTACCCGTAGAAAAACGCATAAATATGCACACTGTATACGACAATTAAGACCATAAATAGCCTCATGTCAGGCTTTGCTACGAAATGAATTTGCTGCGAAAGAAAAGAAAATTTTTAGTTGTTATGACTATTTTGGATTTGGATTTTGAAATTGCACTTATGGGATGATTGATGGACCTGTAGTTTGGCCCACCTAGAAAGCAGGGAAAGAGAGTGTGTAGGGAGAGAAAGGGGATGAGCAGGAAAGGTTAGTGGGTAAATTTACTGGCCTGTGACTTTGAAGTTTAATCCTGTGGCCATCAGGGTCTGGGGAAGGTCTCTGGCTCTGGTGTAGAGCATGGGGTGACGGCCAGCCTGAAGCAGAAATGTCACATGGTGGGGACCACAGTCACGATAGCGGTGGAGAGAGAAGAGAGGACACGTCTTTTTAAGTGGCAGAGCACATAGAAAAATGACAATATTTATCCCATATGTTTGGGGTACTTGGGGGGATAGAGCTCACAGATTGAGGTCACTGTAACGAAAGTGAAGGAAGGTTCCTCCACCCATTGCACAGTAAGCCAATAGAGAACAGACACCGAGCTTTTGCAGCGAAGAAAAGTAGGTTGTTTATTGGTGTGGTGCCACCCAGGAGAAGAGGGAGCTAATGCTCAAAAGTCCCAAACTCCCTGATGACTTGCAAGCGAGGGTTTTTAATTTATTCATTCATTCATTTATTTAAATTTTTTTTTAAGATTTTATTTTTAAGTAATCTCTCCACCCAGCGTGGGGCTCCAACTTAAAACCCCCGAGATCAAGAGTTGCATGCTCTACTAAGTCAGCCAGGTGCCCCACAAGTGAAGGTTTTTAAAGGCAAAATTTGGGGCAGGGGTCTCCTGAGAAGGTGGACGCTTGTTGATTGGAGGCCCAGGAGGTCATGCTCTCGGATGTTACTCAGTAACTTCTAGTACGGCTTCAACTCTGACCACGAGCTCTGTTCCATCTCAAGAGACTTGGAATCTGAAAAATATCTTTGTTTCATATGTTAGAGATTTCATTAGGTATATCTGGTGATCATATCTTTACCACTTGTAAGCTAGTGGGGTTGCATGCCTCCTATGTGTTCCTTTGAACGATAAGCAAGCAACCCCCTCACTTGAGCCTAGGCCTATGTGTTTCTCGGCATGTCTGGTCGGGCCTGGGGACATGTGACCTTGATGTAGGAAAGACGTTAGGGTTCGAAGCCGACGGCCAAGAAAGAATTCTTGAGACGTCTTTGGTCAAAAAGGTGGTTTTATTAAAGCACAGGGACCGGTGGGCCGAAAGAGCTGCCCTGGGGTCATGAGGAGTGGCCCAGTATACCTTCAAGTTGGGAGGGGGTTAGGGATAGCCTAAGTCTCTAAGGAATTTTGGAAGCAAGGTTTCCAGGACCTTGAGGGGGCTAGCTATTTTTGGGAAAAGGTCATATATTACCGTCTAATAAAACCTGAGTCATGAGACCCTTAAGGTGAATATCGGTGGGTCAAGTGTTTGGGGGATGATTGCCAACATGTATCTTGAGGGTTTAGAGATAAAGGAAATTTCTAAAGGAATTTTTATGTGTTAAAGTGGACTTACAGGATCCTGGGGGTTGGGCTAATGTTGCCTTTTGCCCTTAGCAAAGTATTAACATCGAGGCAGCTGAGTTCCTAGAGGAATGTCTCTCTGCCTGTTTCAAGGACTTGTCAGTGGGCTGTAGGTAGTAAGGAGATTTAATCATATTTCTTCTGCCTTTGTTTCCCACATCAACCTCTAGTGTTCATTCTTCCATCTGAACTAACAAGATGGATACCACCTTCCCCACCGGCCCTGGGAATCTGCCCGTCACCTCCGCTGCCCCATCAGTAACCCTCACCCAGTCCAGGGGATACCAGTGTGCAGGCCCACTGGATGGGAAGCTCCGGATGTAAGAGCTATCAGGGAGGAAAAAGCCTCTGGGCTTGGCAGCTGATTTGATTGGGAGACATGGAAGAGGGTGATGGGAGTGACGCTCAGGCTTCTGTTTGGACGGTAGGATAGATGGTGGCGCCACTCTTGCTAAAACAGATCAGGATCACTGTTGGCTGTAAGGTCGGATTACAGGGCAGAGCTTCGGGGTCATCATCATGAAGGTGGTAATTGAAGTCTCTGGAATATGAGAGATTGGCCAAGAAGAAGGTTTCCAGAAAGAAGGGAGGGAAGGGGGGTTAGAGAATAAAGAAGGGAAGGGAAGAGGCATCCTTAGTGTCTTTAAATTCATCCCAATTCATCTGTACAAACCTAGAATCCTAACCAGACCCCCCCTCCCCATCCCACCACCACAGGATCGCGAGTCATTGGTCAAGGTGTTGAGGTTTGTGTCTAGCAAGGTCTGACTTTCAGGTCAAGTTCCTTATAAATAAATAAAAATCCTCACACCAGACACAGCCTTCAGTGCCCTGAGGGCTTTGATTTGAGGGCAAAGACCATCTTTGAGGTGCAAAAGACCCAGGAATCCAAAGGATTCTACGCAACCTGTCAGACCACTTTGGCCTTTGTTTCTTTTCTTTTTTTTTTTTTTTTTTAAAGATTTTATTTATTTATTTGACACAGATACAGTGAGGGAGGGAACACAAGCAGGGGGAGCGGGAGAGGGAGAAGCAGGCTTCCCGCGGAGCAGGGAGCCCGATGCAGGGCTGGATCCCAGGACCCTGAAATCATGACCTGAGCCGAAGGCAGATGCTTAACGACTGAGCCACCCAGGTGCCCCTGGCCTTTGTTTCTTGCTCTGCATAAAAAGGGTCCCGAGTCTCTTCTGAAGGGGGAAGTAGAGGTGAGGGTTAGGAACTGCGGGTGGAGGAGGGGGGAAAAGAAAAGACACTTTATCTTTTAATTCTATGTATTTATGTATTTTCAGAAAAACTTTACAGGAATGTATTCTGTATGCATGTATTCTGTAAATATATAAAAAAATATACCATATAAAATAGGTTCTGGCAATTTTCTTATGATTTGTCTTACAATAGGATTAATAGCAGTCACTGTGACAATAATTGTTGATTCCTGGCCCACTGAGGAAATGTAGGATTTCCTCCTCAGTTCTCCCTTCAGCAAATTTTCTGCACAAATAATTGCCTCAGGTGAGTTTCTTGATTAGGGTTTGGGAAAGTAGAGGCCAAGGCGAGAACCGAGCAGGGACAGCGGGGTAAGGTGATCAGACTTTCTCTGCTTAATAAAGACCAGGAAAGTGATTGCCTCTGATGGAGTTCAGGACGTGCTACCCCCAAAATATGGCCCCTTTGTGTATTGAATATTTTAAGGTGGAGGAGTTTGAGAAAATGGCAGAAACAGGAAAGTCACTCTGATCTTCTGCCTCCTGCCCTTCTTCCCTGAAACAGGCCATAACATTTTCCTGTGAGAGATGCCATCCTTCTACCTGGAGGAAAGGAGCATCCTTATGTTCCCTCAGTTTATTATACTCTCCTCCTGTTCCCTAACCTGTCCTGGTTCTCCGTGATGCCCACTCTTTATCAAATGTAGCATAATGGTGCTCAGGTCTGTTTCTTTGGGTCCTCATTTCCCTATGAAGGCTCCCGTGTCATGTAAAACAGACTTTACATCAATTTGTATGCTGTCACTGTGTTGAGTAAATTTTTAGATCCAGCCAGAGACTGGCTCTAAGAAGGTCTAGGAAAACTCTTTCCTCTCTTAAACCTCCTCACCCCTTCCACATTAGGATGTATCGATGCAAATTGACTGGAAAGAACTCTAGTATAAGAAGAAAATACAGTTTTATCTGAGCCCAGATAGGACAGCTGCCTGTGAAATATGATCTTCAGAGGGAAGAAAGTGCTCCAGAGAATGAACACTTTTTATGGGTTATATGTTTTTTTTTTACATAAAGAGCCATAAATCAATATGTCAGAGGTGCATTCTTATAAAAGTTCAAAAAGATTATAGATTAATATGTAGGCAGGAATCACCAGTTTTAACGTCATGGAATGCAAGGAGTAGGAGCATTGATCAATATCTGAAGGACAGGATGTTCCCCTTAGGCTACTCATTTGCAAAGCAGATACACAATGCCTGCTTGACCAGCCATAAATCAGGTTTTTTTGTTAAACAAAGTTTATATACAGTCATGCCGTCCACTTAGAAAGAAATCTAAAATGGCTTCCCTTATATATGAGGCCTTTAGAAAGTTTTTTTCTCATCATTTCCCCCTTTCTGATCAATAATCTTTTGATAGAGGGCACCTGGCTGGCTCCAGTCAGTAGAGCATGCAACTCGTGCTCTCAGGGTTGTAAGTTCAAGCCCCATGTTGGGTGCAGAGATTACTTAAAAATAACATCCCAAAAAAATCTTTTGATAGAAAGCATTGATGATCATTATTTTGTCCCTGGATGCCAGGATGATGGCTTTTCTGCCCTGGTCACATCATGTCTCTTGATGCTAGGTATCATGAGCATGCTATCTATGAAGGCACACACACGTATCTTTCCACAACATCCGCTTTATTCAGTCATACAGAAAGGTTAACATGATTATAAAGCAGGTTCAGGATTCCAAACTCAGTAACATTTCGCCGCGTGTTTTCACTTGGCTTCTTACACATCGTACAAATCAAAGCACAAGACAAGTCACATAACAAAGAAGATAAGATAGAATGAGGTGGGGTGGGTGTGGTGGGGGTGGGGGATAAGAAGTTAACCGAACCAAACTCCAAGTCCGTCCGTGAGCACGCAGTTGAGATGAAGCCTCAGTTGGTCTGGGTGGGCTGTTGGCACTTGCTGCTTATTATGGTCCCGCAGTAGAGGATCTCTATTATGTATAGAGATAACTGGGCACAACCTTCAGTTGCCTTTCTGATGTGGTCAGACGTGAAAGGGTCAGTGTCTAGAACGTTTGACAGTTTGCTGCATAAATCCTCCCTTTTTAAAGGGATTTAATCAGTCCTGGGCTTTGCAGACCTCCTTTGGTTCTTTTGGTTTATCAGTTCTGAGTGTGTCCTTGGCTGGTGCTAGTTTCAACAATATCTGGTCTTAGCTGCAATGCCCTTGGTTACTTGCATCATTGCTTGACTTAAGTCACTACCTGACGTGAGTGACTCTATCTTGCTTTCTCTGCTAGGCCCGATGTAGGTTGCCCAGGAGTCTGTGTCGGGGGGTCAACAGTGTGGTCTTTCATAGCATATTACAATTGATGTATATTTTTTCAGTGAGATTGAATTGTCATGCAAACATTATATGTATGCTTTGTGGTGAGTTTTTGCCTTTGCATTTTTTGTAGTATATGTAGAGGCAGTTAGGGTCCCAAGTGATGCCTGGAGGCCTAAAAAGAAGTCAGGGTCAGCTGTCAGGGAAAGTCAGAGGCCTGTCCTGGTAGCGCTCCAAAACAAAACCACAAGTAGCCGGATCAAACCAGACAGGTCCAAGGTGGTTGACAAAGGAGGCTGGAAACCCCTAACCAAATATGGAATGCAAAAGCACTAAACTCTGCTTCCAAGAAATCCTCACCCTAAGTAATGAATATCCCACCCCCTACTTAACAACTGTCTGTAAAAGATAGAAACCCAACCCCCAGGGCATATAGCTTTCCCTCCCTTACTCTGGAGCTCGCCTGCTCTCACAACTCAAGAGCTCAACCTTCCTGCTGTGTCTCTCCTCTGCCTTGTCGTGACTGTCCTTGAATTCTTTCTTGTGACAAGACCAAGAGCCTTTGGTCACGTCTCCCCAGTTTACCTGGCAACACATTTCTAGCATAAATATAGAAATAGTAATAAAAATCCAACTAATAATATTTGAAGCAACCAATGGGGAGTCGGTACAGAATTAGAAAGACAATAGAAGAATCCAAAAAATCCATTACAGATATTTTGATGATTTTGAATTAGTTTGAGTATCTGTTTGTCTCCTTTATCTAGTTATTTGTGCTTTGTGATCTGTTTGAGCTGATTGGCTAAAATGGTAAATAAATTTTCTGTTACTATCTGTAATGATTTCTCTGGCCAGTTAGTTTCTATAGATAGTACATCTTGTAGTGGTTGTATTTCTATCTCCCAAAATATTTGGTCATCAATATCAATATTAGTATAGGGCGCCTGGGTGGCTCAGTTGGTTAAGTGACTGCCTTCGGCTCAGGTCATGATCCTGGAGTCCCTGGATCGAGTCCTGCATCAGGCTCCCTGCTCGGCAGGGAGCCTGCTTCTCCCTCTGACCCTCCCCCCTCTCATGTGCTCTCTCTCTCTCTCTCATTCTGTCTCAAATAAATAAATAAAATCTTTAAAAAAAAAAATCAATATTAGTATAATTTTTGTTAGCATCAGGCAATTCGAATTGCAAAGCCAGTATTACACCATATAGTAGTAGCATTATGAGAAAAAGTACTCTTGTTACAAAATGAATCAAGGAGTATTACAGAGATACTTTGTTCTGATTTGAGTGGATGTTGTCAAATATTAGGTAATGGTTTAGGGTTATCAACAGTCACCTTAATTGGAGTTGCTGATTTAATTTTTCCACTATCAGAAGGAGAAGAAGACCATCATTTGGGGGGGATTTATAATAATCAGTGGTATCTTCCTGTTGGGTGGTTTGGTCTACTTGTTTTGTAATAATTAAGTTTTCAGAAACCAGATTGTGGTCTTCATCAGTGTCTTCTGAATCTGAAATCATTTCACCTTTTTGAGAAATGTTTGAGCATTATATGTTTCTAAAAGATCTCACCCTGTAAGACGATTTGGCACAAAATTGGCCCACAAAAAGACATGATTTCATCATATTTCATAATTGGAAAATTACTCGTTCTGATTCAAATGCTCGAATTGTCAGATTTGAAACCCCTACCATTTGAACTGAATTTTTACTCCAGGAAGAGGGCAATATGAGGGGAGGTAAGGCTGAGAACAGATAAGGTAGCCCCAGTGTCTGTTAGGGTCCTTGAGGTTTCCCCTCCAGTAGTGATGTTGACTTCTCCTAAGGTATTAGTGAGGGGGAAGGGAAATGCCCTCTTGTTTCCCTGGAAGCATACCTATTCTTTTTTATTTTATTATTCTCGATGTCCCATTTAAATGTGTAATAGTCTTGCTTGAAATGCCCAGGTTTTTTTTTTTTTTTTTTTTTACAATAGTAGCAGAGAGGGTCTTCTTAAGCCTTTGATTGGGATTTTGGAAAGGCATCTTAGTGGGACCATTAAGCTTTTGTAATTGTAAATTCGTAACTTTCAGCTGCTTTTCTCTTTTCTTTCTTTTGTAAAGTCTTGTAAAGGCTTAGATGGTTAAGTGTCCAACTCCTAGTTTCCGCTCAGGTTGTGAGCTCCAGGTCCTGGGATTGTGGGATCGAGCCCCGTGTAGAGCTCCACGCTCAGTGGGAAGTCTGCTTGGGGTTCTCTCTCTCCCTCTCCCTCTGCCCCTTCCCCCGGTGTGCTCACTCTCTCTCTCCATATTAATCCCTTGAGTTCTGGGCTTCTTCCTTTGGAAAAGGAGGTAGAAGTAAAGCAGGTACATCAGGATAGAGGAGTTCAGAAAGAAGGGGACATAAAGGGGGCGCCTGGGTGGCTCAGTCAGTTAAGCGTCAGCCTTCAGCTCATGTCATGATCTCAGGGTCCTGGGATTGAGTTCCACGTCAGGCTCCCTGCTCAGCTGAGAACCTACTTCTCCCCCTGCCTGCCGCTCTTTCTGCTTGTGCTCGCTCTCTCTCTGTCAAATAAATAAATAAAATCTTAAAAAAAAAAAAAAAAAAAGGAAGGGGATATAAAGGAGCAGAGTGGAGTGAAGGTGGGAAAGAGCTACTGGCAGGTGTTTCCAAAGTTTTCTTCAATTTAGTAATGGATTCTGAAAGTTTTAAAATTAGTTTCCTGTAAGGAAGACATCATTGCTATGTTTTAAATACCAATTAAAATAAGCTTCCCATTCCATTTGTTTAATTTTATAGCTGGCTTTGTTTCCATTTGTGCTTTCGAGAAAACTATTTTTGGTAAATCAAATTTTGGCCATTTTGGCCATCTAACACTTAGTTTATCTTTTGTTGAATTTTCCCATTCAGTCAAACACTTGCAAGTAGAAATTCCATATGTGTTATATGTAAAATCTGCTGGGGCTTCTGTGGGTGGCTGTTGTGTGTTTGGGAGATGTTTGGCTTTAGAAGCATGATTCCCTGTCTTCTTTTGGTTTTAGTTTTAGTATAAAGTCTGGACAGTTCTCTTGGAAGAGGAGAAAAATGTAGTGGATCCAAGTATGCTGTTTATGAGTGTGAAACACTCTCTTAGGTATCTTGGTTTCTCCCACCGGTAGTCTAAAATCACCATGGGGGCTCTGAGCACCCGATGATGAATCCCTATGTGTGCATCTCTGGATGAGCCAAACTTTACTATGTGAAGAAGATGGAATTCCCTATGGGACTGCTTGTCTTGAGGAATAACCCCAGACCCTTCCACTAGGTTCTCAGTCACCTGAAGACACCTTTTGGCTGGAAGGAGCAAGTGTCCTTTATCTTTGGAGCTGAATAATTCAGTCTCTCATTTTCTGACCAGTCAGCACTGTCCAGTCTTTGAAGTTTTATTGCCAAATCAAAGCCAAATATGAATTAGCCAACCCAAGTTTTACTCCCCCCTAAATTTCCTAGCTAGAAAATCATGCAAACTAAATCAGTCTAAAACAGTACAAACAAAATCAGTCTAAAAACAGCTCAAATAAAAGTCAAGACCATCAAGTTAAAATAAGGATGTCTGGATATCAGGAGAACTTACTGATCTACCCTAAGGTTGCTGAGAAGCTGGAGGGGCACACAGGAACCATGCTGGTACCACGTGCCGGATTTCAGAGGACCTCAGGTGGCCTCAGGTGGGTTTCTGTGATATCCTGCTGAGTACGCCAAGAAATGTTGACATTAACTGACCAGAAAGAACTCTAATATGAAAAGAAAATACAGAGTTTTATTCGAGCCCAGATAGGATAGCTGCCCACGAAACACGATCTTCAGAGAGAAGAAAGTGCTCCAGAGAATGAACACTTTTTATGGGGCTATATATACTTTTTACAGAAAGAGCCATAAGTCAGTATGTCAGGAGTACATTCTTACAAAAGTTCAAAAAATTATAGATTAACATGTAGGCAGGAATCACCAGTTTTAATGTCATGGGATGCAAGGAGTAGGGGCATTGATCAATATCTGAAGGACAAGATGTTTCCCTTAGGCTACTCATTTGTAAAGCAGATGTACAATGCATGCTTGACCAGCCGTAAGTCAGGCTTTTGTTTTTAACAAAGTTTACGGTCATGCTGACTTAGAAAGAAATCTAAATCTAAAATGGCTTCCTTTATATACCAGGGCTTTAGAATGTTTTTTTCCCTCATCAGTTCTACCCCGGTTTCCACTCGGTGACCTGTGTCCCGTCCAGCCTGAGCTTGAATGGGAGATAGGAATCTGCTGTTCTCCCAGGCCTCACTTGTCACAGAATGTATGTCTTATTGCCCATACTGGGGCTCTCGTATGTGAAAAGCAGCCATTTCTGTTTGGCATGCCTCCACACACAAGCTCTGCACTTGGTCTGGTGTACCTGAATGTACAGCCTAATCCACACTTGGAGAGAAGACTCACTGTATTGATTATTTGAGAGAAGGGATGTTGGTCTCCAAGGTGGGACATCAATCTGGACCCACACATGGAGGGAGAAAGTTGGCCACTGGGCAGGGGTCTGCTCCCAGCTGTCCTGGCCCCTTGGCATACTTCATTGAGCCACCCTGCCCAGTGCCTACCAGTGAAAACACCAAGAATGGACCCCGGTCCCAGGGTCTAATGGGTTCTTCAGAGCACCTTGTCTTCTTTCCAGGCCTGCACACTCCCCACTCACAGCTATAGATTCGGTCTTATTGGACTACACTCAGAGCTTTAACCCACCAGCAGAAACACCTCTGACAGTGACCATGAATGGTTTTGACTTCCTGGAATGGAACATGTATCTGAGGACCGTTCTAACTATCTGGACAGATAGTCATCTCCAGGCTGCTTTTAGTGCATCTGATCATCACTCTGAGGCAACCATTCCATCACTCTGAGGTGACCAGTCCAAGTTTTCTAGGATTCCCTCCTGGGATCTGCAAGCATCCTCAGGCCTGGAACTGGTTTTTGTACATGATACTACAACTTCATGTGGGGCTTCATTTCTGGGTTGGTGGGGGTGGGGGGGGTGTTAATTAACTGGTGAGATCCCTATGGGAACTCTCACTCACTAGACCAAGTAGCCAGTGAAGTGGTTCAAGTCTTAGGGTCCAAGCAAGCCAGTCTGGATCTGACGACAGAATTGTTTCTTACTGTCTGTTCTTGGCCAGCCAAGGGGTGGACTGGATCCTGACCAAACTGTATTATGTTTAGTTCAACACTGGTAGCAAGGTAGAGCAGTTGGATTCCTATATCTAGAAACAGGTAGAATGGCTGATCAGCAGCCTAGAACCTCTTCTCTTGTCTACTCTGGGATCCCTTGATCTGGTTTTGGGGGGGACTTCAGATGTTAGGATCTTCCTTTTCCTACTTGCCTTTCTAATCATTTTTCAGTGTCTTCTACAGCAAAGCCAGATACTAGCTTCGCAGTCCTTATGTGTTCAACAGGTACGGGTACAAGTCCGCTGGTGGAGTGGAATATGACACATAGCAGCTATCCTTTGAAATCAGGTGGACTGAGAGGCAAGGATAAACTTGTCTGGAGACTGCTTCCCTCATAGACTAGCCTCCTAGGGAGGAAGTTGGCTTCCTGTGGAAAGAGTCTGTTTGGGTTACAGAAACTGGTTAAAGCTGAGAGTGAAAAGAATAAACATTCTGGCAGAATGCTGATGTGGTAAAACTGGGCTGAGGTGGTATGTCCTATCAAAGGGCTGTATCCACAAGACTTAAACCATAGCCCAAGGTCACATATCAAGGGGAGCCTAATGCATCCTCAGCCATAGAACTGGTAAGTCCAGAGGCTAGTGTTCATTTCCTGCACTCCTATCTGGCTCTGAGAAGTCAATGAGCACTGGAGGGGAGAAGAGTCACATACCCGCCACTGCCCCAAATCTATGATCTCCCCTAGTAAACACTGTTCCAGGCTGTCCTGGTGCCTGTGCGTTCAGCCACTTACCCCTATTTTCTCAATAATGCCCATACACTCATTTCTCCCCTTCATCCTGAATTCTTGGCATCCCAGGACTAGTGAAGATACCATCTAACCTTTCTTATGAATGAGAGATGATCTGAGATGTTTACCCCAAATAAATTAAGAAGAAAACCAGTGAAAAGAGCGTGTCCACAGAGGAAAAGGACACAGGACCAGCTGGGTCATTTGATGACTTAAAAAAAAAAAAGACTTGTTTCATTACTTGCATATTCTACGAGGAAACGAGGGGCAATATATGGTAAAACAAGGACAGCATTACTCCCTCATTTACATGTGATAGGAACAGGAGTACTTTTACAAAGCTTTCTACCAATATTTTTTTGTCCCAATATGTTTAAGAAGGCAGAGATTCAGTCTAAAGAATTTCACAATTATAAAAGTTAAGCTATTATAACTGAACCTTGTTGCTTGCTGCCCAGCACCCATTCCTTCCCATTGGCATTAGTCCACTGGATTTCCTTGATCAAAATTAGCCAGTTTATTAGGTGAGATGGATCCCACCTACAAATTTGGGGGTTGTACCCATCCAGTTTAACACAATCATCAAAAACCATTTCATTTCCCAGGACTTTTGATTATCTTAAGAATATATGTACATGTGACCAGAGTTGACCTACAAGAGGCAATTAGCTGCTGGCAAATTCTGGGAAAGAGTTTTCTTCCTTTTTCCCAGAAAATGCAAGAGGCTTCCTTGAATTGGGATGAAGTTTGTAGCCCTGGATCTCCTGGCAGCCATCTTGTGACCACACTGGGAGGCAGATGTAGGGGAGGGAAAACTTCCCTCTACCCTCTTAGGTTCTGTAGCTGGCCCTAAGAATTAAATTCACATAAGGGAGATTAATAAGAGAAAAGCATACACATTTTATGTAATATTTTCATGTATACGTGGGCGTCTTCAAGAGACGAAGACCCCAAGAAGCCATTAGACCCAAAAGTTCACAAGAAGCAGTAAGTTATGGAGATGTAACAAGAGACAAAGGGGCTGGGGCTAGGGGCAGTAAAGTGTGGGACAATGACTAGGAAATGACTAGGGGAAACTAATGGAAGACACAGTGGTGATGTTAGCAGGTTGGTTTGTACAGATCCACATTGGTGTTGACTCCTTGTCTTTGAGGTAAGGATGTTCTCCTCTTCCTGGTGCAGAGAGGGTACCTTTCCCATGCAAAATTTTATGACTTGCTTTTAGGTAGAAGGAGAGGTCAAAGAGCCCTTCCCGCATCTGCTGCTTCTCAAGTGCCTTTAGCTCAAGGCAATCAATATGACAGAGTGGTGAAGGAAAGTAAAATATGCCACCTCCAAATGAGCCACTTTGGCATGTGGATTACTTGAGCTGAAGGCAATCAAGACCTAGCAGACTCAAGAAAAACTTTTACCTCTTTCTTAGCTGCCTACAAGAATTTAGATGGGGGGGGGGCTGGCCTGGAAAGAGAGCTGTTGTCAGAGATAAATTTTTATCCAACTTACCTGATTACCAAACATCTGCTCTTCTTATCTTCCTGTGAATCATTCTCCTCCCTTTTGAAGCCCCGGGCACCTATTGCATTCCTTAGCTCAGGATGGCATATAAGCCTCAACTGCCTGACTGCTTTGGGGTCTCACTTTTTAAAAAGATTTATTTATTTACTTAGAGAGAGAGCACAGGGGGAGGGGCAGAGGGAGAGAGAGAGAATCCCAAACAGACTCCGAAGTGGGGCTTAATCTCAGGACCCTGAGACCACGACCTGAGCAGAAACCAGGAGCCAGACTCTTAACTGACTGCGCCACCTAGATGCCCCTGGGGTCTCATATTTTTAATGGGACTCCTGTGCATACAAAATTAAATTTGTTTTTCTTCTGTTAATCTTCCTTATGTCATTTTATTGTTAGACTATCCAAAGAATCTAGAAGGGTAAAATGAAAAATATTCCATCCCTACAGCTGCATGTTTTGGGGTATCATGTTCTGAACGCCTCTACAGCCTTAGTTTGAAGCCAGTTTTAGAGAAGACAAAGATACTTTAAAAGAGGGGCGCCTGGCTGGCTCAGTCAGAAAAGCGTGTGACTCTTGATTTCAGGGTTGTGAGTTCAAGCCCCGTGTTGGGTATAGAGATTACTAAAAAAATAAATAAATAAACTTAAAAAAAAAAGAAATTATGCGACACAGGTTTCAAAAGAAAATACATATAAATTTTGTAGCATAATGCTATTTGGTGCAAAACTCAACTTAATAAATGATTTTTTTAAAAAAAAGTATAGTTGAAAAAAACCCAGATCATTGGTACCTTTGCTGAGCTACTCTATCCGGTCTCAGCTAAAGTTTGCTCTGTCACTGGGTTTACTAATTTTGTGGGGCAATACATTCTTCTTATTTTTTATTATTATTTTTTAAAGTAAACTCTGCCCCTGACGTGGGGCTCAAACTCATGACCCTGAGATCAAGAATCACATGCTCTACCAACTGAGCCAGGCAGGTATCCCCATTCTGCTTATTTTTAAGGATCTCTGTTGCTTGCCACTCAGAGGATCCTAACACATGCCGCCATTACATTGATGTAATGACAAGAAAACCACTAAAAACAAGCCAAGAAGAAAGCCAGAGAGACAAGGGAATTATGATTCAAATTCAGATGTGTGTGGTTACATCTGTTTACTGTTAGGAGTTGAAAAATGCTGCAAATAGAGTTTCTTAGGGGGAAAGATTTTATATGTTCTGTGTTCAACAGGTTTTAATTTTCACAATGGTACATTTATCCAGGAAGCCAGGATGTGGGAAGTGGCTGGGGATGGAAAGAGGGCAATGTGCTGAGAAGATTAAAATTGTCCAAAAAATTAAAGCACCGTTTTGTTTTTTTTAATTGTATATAATTGACACATAACATTATCTTAATTTCAGGTGTGTAACATAACAATTTGATATTTGTATACATTGTGAAATGACCACCACAATAAGTCTAGATAACATCCAGTCACCTGACATCATTTTTTCTTACAATGAGAACTTCTAACATCTACTTTTTTAGTGATTTTCAAACATGCAATGCAGTGCTATTGATGTAGGAAAGACGTTAGGGTTCGAAGCCGACGGCCAAGAAAGAATTCTTGAGACGTCTTTGGTCAAAAAGGTGGTTTTATTAAAGCACAGGGACCGGTGGGCCGAAAGAGCTGCCCTGGGGTCATGAGGAGTGGCCCAGTATATACCTTCGAGTTGGGAGGGGGTTAGGGATAGCCTAAGTCTCTAAGGAATTTTGGAAGCAAGGTTTCCAGGACCTTGAGGGGGCTAGCTATTTTTGGGAAAAGGTCATATATTACCGTCTAATAAAACCTGAGTCATGAGACCCTTAAGATGAATATTGGTGCGTCAAATGTTTGGGGGATGATTGCCAACATGTATCTTGAGGGTTTAGAGATAAAGGAAATTTCTAAAGGAATTTTTATGTGTTAAAGTAGACTTACAGGATCCTGGGGGTCAGGCTAAGATTGCCTTTTGCCCTCAGCAAAGTATTAACATCGAGGCAGCTGAGTTCCTAGAGGAATGTCTCTCTGCCTGTTTCAAGGACTTGTCAGTGGGCTGAAGGTAGTAAGGAGATTTAATCATATTTCTTCTGCCTCTGTTTCCCACATCACTGTTAACTGTAGTCACCATGCTGCACGTCACACCCGAGGAGTTATTTACTTTATAACTGGAAGTTTGCATCTTTTGACCCGCTTCACCCATTTCTCAACTTGCCCCCCTTGTCCACCTCTGGCAACCACCAACCTGATGTTCCCTGTATCCCTGTCCTTGGTTTTGGGGGGTTTGTTTTGTGTGCAGGTTCCACATATAAGTGCGATCTTATGAAATTGGTCTTCTCTTTCTTATTTTCCTTAGCATAATGCCCTCAAGGTTCGTCTATGTTATCGCAAATGGCAAGATTTTATCCTTTTTTATGACCGAAAAGCCCTTTTGCTTTTGTTGGTTCCTTTTGTTAGTAAGTCCACTACGATGTAAGTGTACGTGTGGTTTGCAGTGGTTTGCAGTGGTTTACGAGAATGGTTGCCCCAGTTCCTCCCCTTGCTGTGTATATGCACATTTGCAACAGTGGCGCGAGCCAAGCTACTCATGCTGTTTGACAAGGTCCAAGTATGGGGGACGATCCTGAAAACAGGAGACTCCACAGCTGGCTCCTGCTATTCTCTTTCATTTTGTTTATGGCAATCTTTATAATTGTGGGAATATTTCTGGGGTTTCATGATAAAGTGACTACTCATCTTAGTTACGCCTATCTAAGCAATCATAATGGAACTGATTCCATGAAGAATTAGTTTCTATAGAACAAAATAACAAGACGGTCACGCTCTGTCTAGCACCTTTCTCTTTGCGTACTGTTTTTTAGTTTTAGCGAAAGCCAATAAGCGGAAATCAGTAAAGGTCATGTTAATCATTACAAAGGAAAAATGAAAGAAGGCTATGTCTGTGATCCAAAAAATGATCTAAGATTATCTCAATCAATTGTAAAAAAACACATAATCACATGTTACGAAAGTATGGAAAAACAAAAATATCCTAACATATAAATAAAGTTCCTCCGAGGCTGTCAGGAGGAGATGCTTGCAACCTGATCCTGTGTCTGTGTCTCCTCATTCACCGACACCGTCCTTTCCTACGAGAGACCCACCCTGGCTGGAGCTGGACTCTGGCACAACAGGACCCTTTTTGCATCTAAAGGTGGGGTCTGTTTCTCTTGCCCCCAAATGGGGACTGGCCCGTGACTTGCCTTGATCAATAGAATGTGATGGAAGGGATGTTATGTTCACTTTGGAGCCCAGGCCTCAGGAGGTCTTGCGGTCTGCCCTTGCTCTCTTGGAGTGCTACCCTGAGGCTACCGTGTAAGGAAGCCCACGGAGCCTAAGGTGAGGTTATGTTACCAAAGTGGAGTGTTCTTTTCCCACTTCATACTGTTCACCAAGAAACCAAACAGTATTTGATGGCAAGGAGGTAATTTATTCAATGGGCAGAGAATGGAGAAGGGAGTTATGCTTTAAAGGTACCTTCTCTGCAGTTTGGTCTCATGGTCAGGGTTTTATGGGGTTAGGGTAATGAAGGATTTGGTAAGTAAGCTGATTTGGGGGGTTTCTAGGGAAAGGGGAGGAGGCTTCTGGGCTTCAGAGCGCCACCTCTTTTCTTCCCTCAAATGGGTGCAATCGGATCTGTCATGGCGCTGGTGGGGGTGTGGTTTTTTTTTGTTATTACAGTTAGATAGTAAGGATTGCAAGGTCATCTGGAGGGTTAGCAGCATCAGAACTGGATCAAACTGGTCAAAAATGGAGTCATGGGGGCTTCTTTGGAGCTGTGGTTTCTGGCATCTGGCCTTGGTTTCTGGTGACAAGCAGCACCTGTAAGCAGGGCTAGAAAAGTGGGTTATTGTGGCTTGTTTGGAGCTTGTTAGGGAGTTGCTGGTGACGGAGGCTGGGGGGGAGGACGAAGGTGCCTTGGGTAACAGTAGCACTGACAGCAGACACATGAATGGGGCCATGATGGCCATCTAGCCCAGCTGACCCTCCAGCTGAACGCAGCCACTCGAGTGACCCCGGGTGAGGCCAGCCGAAAGAAATGCCCAGTCATCTCACGGAGTCATGAAAAATCATAACTCATTGTTTCTCGGCCTCTTGGCTAAGATCAAGTGAAAAATCATAACTCATTGCTGTTTTAAGCCACTAAGTTTGGGGGTGTCTTGTTAGACATCGGTAAATACCTGAGTCGGTTCTCCAGATCAGTTCTGCTAAGACAATTTAAAATGCAAAGGCATCATAAAATTTGGGTACCACGTGGGGTTCAAATAATCTGTATTACCCAGTATAATCTATTTTCTCAAACCTCTAGGCTCCAAACCCCAGAGGTGAGACATCAGGGAATGTAGCCATGCCATGAGAGTGTTCATCTGTGTAGATAAAACCAGTTTCCAAAAATACTTGTTGCTTCACTGTGCGGAAAAAACTGAGTGATTTCCACCAAACATGGAGGGTGTGTTTAAGATGGTCTGAGTTGTATAAGGGAGGAAAAAAAACCTTTTCCCTCTCTCTATCTTAGATTATCCAGCTGGGGCCCTGTGAATTAGACTGATAAAAGACAGATTAATAAGAGAAAAATCTAAAATAACAAACAAAAACCAAGAGAAAAAGCTAACAAGTTTGTTAGCACATGCATGGCACAGACACATGGGAGTACCCATGGATGAATAGTTCAAAGAGGTAGTTAGAATTTGGGGTCTGTAGGCCCAACTGAGTAGGGCAAAGGGAAGGGGGAGAAAGGGCTTTTATGGAAAAGCAAATGACTCTTGGAAGATAAAGGGGCCCTAAAGAGATTAGATGGGAGATGGGATAGTCAGTCTGGGTGTGGTTGAGAGGGTTTTTAGGACAAGGAAGTTCTTTTGGAAGCATCTGCTTTTAGGTAGATAAGGGATTTCAGGAAGACAAATGCCTTCAGCTCAATTCTTTTGCCAAAGTGACGTATCTTGGGGTGACATATCCAGATCCCCTTCACTTGAAAAATAGGCAATGAGGAATATATGGATTTTACTTCGGAAGGCCTTGGGGTGATACTTCAAGGAGGTAGTCATCTTCCAAACCACTGACACTGAGGTACAAGGGGAGGATCATGGACTGCTGATTGGCCAAAACTAGCCCTGTGCACTGCAGATCAACAGCCCCCCTCCATGCCTGCTGTAAAGTACCCTGCTGAGCACGGAATGCTGAATCCACGGCTAGCAGGCCTGTCTATGCCCCAGTGTTCCCATTTGTAGAAGGAACAATACTGTCTATCTCAGAGAGTTGTTTGAAGGGTTGACAGAGACTCTCTCCTTGACCAAACCTCAGCCAAGCTCCTCCGGACTCTTGGCAACTAGGCCTCGATTTTGGACTTTGGTGTTCTTCACATCTTCTAATTTTAGCAAGGAGCCTGTCAAGTAAATCAGTTGACCCAGAATCCCTGCCCTCAATATCTGATCATCCTGGATACCCAACCACATTCCTCATCCCTGCCCTCCCCCAGCTGGCGTCTGACACCCTGGCCTGCCTTCAGCAAGAATCCTGTTAGGTCAGTTTAGCCAGAATGTCCCCTGACCCCTGATGTTTCCTCTTAGAAAATTTCCACCCACCAACCTCCACCCTGCTCCTGAGCTACAAATTCCCACTTCCTTGTCCTTGCAGTCAAGCCAGGTTTTCCACTGAGGCCTTCTCCACCCTGTTGCAATAGTTCCTGAGTAAAATCGGTTTTTGCCACTTTACTGTCCAGCTCTGGGTTTTCTTTGATGGGGCTAAATGGATAAATGTATGAAGAGCACTGAGAATCGTACCTGGCACACAGTAAGCCCTATATGGATTAGTTTTGTTGTTAATTTTGAAGCCTTTTACATCAGTTTCCCAACTGATGGAGTAAGGACACATCCCTGCTCCTGAGGTCCAAGAAGCAGCTGCAGACATGGTTTACAGACCTGATCCCCCTCTTCCCTTCTCTCTAAGTTGGTCTTCCCCAGGCATGCAGACCCACCCCACTACCTCCTCCTTTCCTGCCCAAGAGGTGGGATCCTGTTTTCTATCCCAGCCCAGGCTCCGAGGGTTTGCTTATCTTTTTCTATAATGATCTCTCTCTTTCCCACAGACACGTGATACCTTTTGGCTCCTTGTTCCTCTTTCAAGGACTTATATTGTTCCACTCCCTTCTACCCAAGGCCAACCACATTTCTTACCCTCAAAGACAGTGTTCATTATCCATTTTCCCTGTGCAGAGCAGCTACCCCTAAATAGAATAAAACTGAATTCTCATGCAGCTTTAAGGAAAGGGACTTGAGAGAAGTGGGGACTGAGAAGGCATATAACTAGGGACCCCTTCTAATAAGTTTTTGAAGTCTGGAGTCATGTGGAAAGCCAAGGACTTTATAACAATTCTATATTACTCTATGAGTTTTCATGGCTGACAGGGTCACAGATTTCTCTCCCCTCCCCAGAGTGCCCTCCTCCCCCCACCCCAACCTGAGTCTGACTACAGGTATTTCTCTGTGGAAAAAATCAGAATTAATAAAAATCTATAGCTATGACCTCCTCCATAACCAGTTCTGGAGAATGTGAAAAGACCTTATAAACAGACAAAAAACTTGCTTGCACATAGGAATTCAATAGTGGCCATTTCAAAAGCAAAATCTATAGAAAGATATTAAAATTGAAGGACATACCACCGCTACCAACAACAAAAATACGTGTTTAGAGTGATTTTTCAATGGTAAAGGACAGGAATACAAGCTAGACTGGCTGAAGCAGTAAGTACAGAATTTTTGATTCACGTAATTGAAAAGCCTACAGGCACTGTGTTCGGGCACAGCTCAAATCATGCGATCAGATAACCCTTTCTCCTTCATCTCTCCCTTCTCCATTAATTTCTCTGCTGGCTTCACCTTTATCACTCATTTTATTCAACAAATATCTGTTGAGTTTAGATGTGGCTGCCACTGGGGATAGACAGCATCCCCATTCTCATGGGAATCATGCTTTATTAGGAGAGAAGGACAATAAATTAGTGAACGGACACATACATAATATAATTTGGGGTAATTATGATGAAAACAAATGGAAAACTGAGATTTGAAAGGGGCAAGGGCTGGAGGAAGACTTATAGTATCTAGGGTGGCAGGGAAGGCCTTTCTGTAAAGGCAAGATTTCCTGCACTGGAGTGCGTAGTAGAAGTCAGCCATGCAGGGATCTGAGGGGAGAGCATTCCAAGCAGAAGGAACAGCTGTGCAGGGGTAGACAAAACCTTCCAATGATGAGAAACTGGCTCAAGGGAGACTGGCACAAAGTAAAAATTAGTGAGAGAGCCAGGGGCCAGGTTATGGAGTTAGGCTAATCCAGGGAGACAGCATTTATGGGTTTGGTAACCAGGGGTGTGACTTATGTAGATGATGATTTATCATGTTGAAGATTGGGTTTATTGCTGCATGAAGAACAGAATGGAGCTGGGTGGGAATAGAAGGCCTTCTTGATTGTATCAGCAAAAGATGGCTGATTCCCACCATGCTTAGCTTGTCTTGGCATTGGCTGACCTCACCAAATCATGGTGCAGTTGTCCATCCTACAAAGGGAGATGATCGTCATAGCAACAAAGAAAATACAGTCCATCATCTTACTCCGCCAATAGACAACAAAATGTATGTCATATTACACAGTTTTCTGCTCACGGAGTGTGTCTTTTCATGTTTATTGACTTGGTAAAATATGGCCATTTTTCAAAATGTCAGAGGCCATTATCTCAAATGTTCAGGGTCCTAGGAAAGCTCCTTATTCTTGTGAGCAGTATGTGAAGTCATCTTCTAATTATAGCCTTTCTGAATGCCTTGTCTTTTCCTTTAAATAAAGTGTCTAGCCATATGTTCAATGAGTAGTATTCTAAGTTTTATATCTTGCCTCATTTTCTTTGGAATCTGTCAGTGTCAGAGCTTTTTACAGTGTTACTGTAAAAATGTACTGAACCTTGGTTGAGAAAATTGGCTTTTCTGAAGATGAAGTGATTTTTAAAGAAGTTGTGTGGGAGTCTGTGTCCTGTTTGCAAAAATAGTGAAATCAGGCCTTTCAACTAATTCCCTACTTGGAACTGAGCTAGCTTTTTCAGTATTTTGTTGACTGTTTTGCCTGAATTTAAACTTTGTTTGCAGTTCAAAATCATCTCATGCTTTTAAGAAGTAAGGTCATGGGATATTTTACCCAGAGACAGCCGGAGTTAAAGAAAAGTAGAGGCTCAGTGAAACAGGTTGAATGTATATGAGAACGGAAACTGACATAATTTCCTGTCCTTGAATTAAACCATACTAGGACCAGGAATACTCTGCCATGCTTATATTAAATAATACAGAGACCAGACATAAAACATTCAGTTGTTGATTCCAGGAAATACTTGCTCTTGGAAGATAAGACTGTGAACCAGAGAAAATAGGTTGCTCATCAGGATTTGCTTTAAATCTTTTGAATCACTGGGTCTACCTACCCAGAGCAGTTCCGTCATAAACTGTGTACAATCCTTGATGGTTCCCTACCTCATGAAACCCGCATGAAAATCACCCAACCCTGGGCCCTAAAATCCTATGAATGCCCTTTGCTAATGAAGGGTATAAGAATATGCCATCCCAAAATATGCCACTTTGGTGTTAGGATTATTTTGCACTCAAGTCAATTAAGAATCAACAAATGGGGGCACCTGGCTGACTCCATCAGTAGAGTGTGCGACTCTTGATCTGGGGATTGTGAGTTTGAGCCCCACGAGAGATTACTTAAAAAAAAATAAAAAAAAAAAAGAATCAACAAATGCAGGAAAGGTTCCCACCCTCTCCTAAGCTGACTGAGAGCTGGGCATGAGTGTTTCTTTAAGGAAGGTACCCTTCAGTACCCAGTACCAGGGAGAGTAAAGCAATCCTTATCTTTATAGATGGGAAGTCTACAGCAAGACGAATTTGTAGGAACAGATCCTACTAAAATAACTCTTTTCTGCATTAGTTCTCTCCATATATTTCCTAGTCCTTTCCCCATATTTTATTGTCCCTTGGAGCCCAAACCCTCTTTCCTTTGTTAAAAGGGTATACAAGCTCCTGAGTCTAATAGCTTTTTTTGAGTTTTCACTTCTTTCTGTGAACTCCCATGCATGCAAATATTGATAAAATGTGTGATTTTTCCCCTGTTAAGCTGTGTTTTGGTAGTTTAATTCACAGGCCCCATATAAAAAACTTAAGAGGGTAGGAGTGCCTGGGTGGCTCAGTCGGTTGAGTGTCTGCCTTCTGCTTGGGTCATGCTCCCGAGGTCCTGGGATCGAGCCCTGCATTGGGCCCCCTACTCAGCATAGAGCCTGTTTCTACCTTTCCCACTCTCCCTGCTTGTGCTCTCTTGCTTTCTGTCAAATAAATAAATAAAATCTTAAAAAAAAAAAAAAACTTAAGAGGATAGAGAAAAAGTTTTTCCTCCCTGATACTAATTTCTCCATTTTGGGATACTACCAAGACCCTGTCAAGATGATGTTCTTCCTTACTGTAGTGGACACAATAAACTTAGCTTTGCTTGATCAACAGGTTTTATCTTAGATCCTTGGAGAGTTGATGGCCAACCTTTATATACTGTGTGTATACAGTGTGAAAATGCAGTAAAACCCCCTCCAAATGATATGATTACATAAAATGTGTGTGTGGGGGGTAGGGGGGTGGTTGTGAGGATAATGAAATTCCCTTTTGCGTGATCAGTCTTTTAACTCAGTTGTGATCCATCTACACTTATAAATATGATCAAGCATGCTCAAAGTTTACTCTATATAAAAAACATTATGTGAAAGAAAACATGATGTGGCTTGATTGCACAACCATAATTCTTTATCTCATTCTCTAGCTCCGCCTTACAACGAAACTTTGCTGCTCTTCCCATCAAGAGACAGAGTACTGCCCCTGGCCCTACAAAGATTTATTTATTTATTTGAGAGAGAGAGAGTGAGAGCATGAGTGGGGGGGGGGCAGAGGGGGAGAGAGAGAGAGAGAGAGAGAAGCAGATTCCCTGCTGAGCAGGGAGCCCAATGTGGGGCTCAGTCTCACGACCCTGAGATCATGACCTGAGCTGAAATCAAGAGTCGGATGCTTAACTGACTGAGCCACCCAGGATCCCCATATCCCTGGTGCTTCAGTGTGGGCTGGCCTGATGACTTGCTTTGGCCAATGGAATGCAGCAGATTTGAGAGTGTGCCAGTTTTGGACCAAGGTCTCAAGAGAGCCTTTTAGCTATTACTCTTTCTCTTGGAACCCTGACTGTCATGTGAACAAGCCCAAGTTAGCTTGCTAGAGAAGGAGGCCATGTTGGGAAATGAGTCAAGGCATCTCAGCCTGTTGCCAGCCCACCTCCCATCATGTGAGAGCCCAGCCTAGATCAGCAGAGCCACCTTCCTAATGCACACCTAACATGGATGTATGTGTGAGCCCAGCTGAGATGAGCAGAACCACCCAGCTGACCTATATAGACTCTAATGCCTATTATTTTAAGTCATTGAGTTTTGGGGCAGTTTGTTGTGCAGCAATTGCTAACCAATACATAGAGCATGGCGGGGACTATTTATTGCCTAAAAACATCTATTTCCCTCTCTTCTTCCCAACTAACAGAATATAATTTTGTTCAGATTCCCTGGCCTCAAAGAAGGTAGGCAGTAGCCAGTCACATCATCCCACATTGCTGGCTACATGCAGGATTGGGCACATGAGCCATCCTGGCTCCTCCTGGGACCATCCCCCTGGCCACTGTGATGAGTCGAAATGAGTGAGTGAATCAAGATATGTGTCTTACTTCATTCAGGTTGCTATAATGGAATACCAAAGACTGGGTGGCTTGAAAACAAAGTATTTCTCATCCTTCTGGAGGCTGGGAAGTCCAAGATTAAGACGCTGGCATATTAGGTCTGGTGAGAGCCTGCTTCCTCATTCATAAATGGTTGTGTCTTCACTTGGCAGAAGAGAGAAGGGAGCCCCCTGTGGTTCTGTGATAAGGGCACTAATCTCATTTACAAGGTCTCCACCCTTATGACTCAATCATTTCCCAAAATGCCCTGCCTCCTAATACCATCTGTTAGGGTTGGATCTCAACATATGAATTTTGTGGGGACATAAACATTCAGTCCATAACATATGCCAATCAGAATTCTTCCCTAGGGTGTTGTATGTAGAGGCTAGAAATGAGAAAAATATGACTGAGATGCAGGCCAGGTCAGATTGATCTGTCTTAGAATAAAGCATGAGAAATGAATTTTACATCTGAATATTTTGGAGAAAATTCATAACTGTGTCATAAATTTACCACGACAGTGAACTTAAATGTCCCCTCTTTCAACATACAAAGTGCACAACAAGTTAATATTGAGCCTTTAGACTTCAGGGAAGAGAAATGCTGTAGGAAAAGATGATACATAATTATTTTTATGACTCCCACTGCAATTTTCATTTTCGCAATGGATGTTTATAATGGGTAGGAGAATCAGGTCAAATGAACTCATCTCCAAGGAGATTTAAAATCTTTTTGAAACCCTCCTTGATATAGACTGCATTTTTATGCATTTTCTTTGAACTTTATCATTCTGGGCTCTGTTTGCCAACTTGTCTTGCATCCATATTTTAGACTAAAGCTCCATCTTCTGGAGAAGAACTGACATGTAACAACTGTTCTGCGCAGGGACTAACAGACTCCATTTAGAAGTTCCCAAGACGGTCTCTCTTAGTCACTGGAACGATTTCTCATTGGCAGCTCATTTTTCCCGGTTTAGAAACAGTGTCATCTCAGCAGGGCAGTGAAACTACATGTAAGCTATTGATCACTTCCCTTTTGCAAAGAGAGATTCATAGCACAATTTCATCTTTATATTTATGGTTTCTGCAGGAGGAGACCAATTGGAATAATTTCCCTTCCTTTGGCATGTTCTTTGATTCCTCATATTGTTGAATAGGGACTGGCTATTATTTTCTTACTCTCTAGAGAAATCAGTTTCTCTGCAGCTTTTACTATATTTTATTCATGTGGTCTGTTCTGAAGTTCCTTCTCGGATGTAAATATTTTAAGAAATATTTTACATTGATATCATACTTTGGAGAGATTTAAAAAAATGGTCATTTTTAAAAAATAAACAATATTTTAAGAATAGTTTTAGCTTTAAAGAAAGATTGTGAAGATAGTACAGTCAGTTCCCATATACCCTGTGTGGTTTCTGTCTCTCAGTCAGATGGGGATCCCCAAATGGGGTGGAAGCCATGGTGTGGGCAGTGAAAGGACTCACCTGAGGCAGATCGAAGGAGAGAGAAGTTTACTGAATACACTGCAGGGGAGGGGGGGGGGCAGGAGTGCAGAAGGGAGGCTGTCTGTAAGGAGGCACTGTTTTTAAAGGGGGAAGATGAGGAGGTATGGCGATATATGGAATCCTCCCTGTTTTGGTAACTGTGCTTGGTTGTAAGTAGCCCACTGGTCAGCTAGGGCTTCTGGATATTTTGAGGTGGGTCGCCTGATGAGCCTGTCTGTATTTAGCCAGGTGGTTGCTGTGGACCATTGCTCAAGCCTGTTGTCTAAAAGCAGCCTCTATACCCTGCACTCAGTTTTCCCCATCATTATCTTGTATTAGTGCAACACATTTGTTTCAGTTAATGAATCAGTATTGATGCATCATTATTAATTAGAGTCCATACTTTATGCAGATTTCCTTAGTTTTTGCCTAGTGTCCCTTTTCTGTTCCAGGACCCATCCAAGATACCACGTTATATTTAGTTTTCACATCTCTTTAGACTCCTCTGGGCAGTGACAGTTTCTCAGACTCTTTGTTTTTGGTGACAGTTTTGAGAAGTACTGGTCAGGTATTTTGTGGAATGTCTCTCCATTGGGATTTGTCTCATGCTTTTCTCATGATTAGACACGGGTTATGGGTTCTTGGGGGAAAGACCATAGAGGTAAAGCCTCATTTTTTTTCTTTAAGATTTTATTTTTAAGTAATCTCCACCTCCAACATGGGGCTTGAACTTACAACCCTGAGATCAAGAGTCCTATGCTCTACTGACTGAGCCCACCAGGTGCCCCAGTGCCATTTTTTATTCCATTTTGACTCATCACTGTTGATGCTGACCCTGTTTGTCAGGTTTTTCACTGTAAAGTTACTCTTGCAACTTTAAAGTCACTGTAAAGTCTCTCTGCGACCTTGGGTGTCTTTCTTTCCTTTCCTTTCTTTTTTTTTTTTTTTTGAGGAAGGAGAAGCGTAGCATTCTGACCACTGTCTGTCTTCAGTGGGTGCCGTACAGCTGGGCTGCTCCTGGCCCTGGTGGAGCGAAGCAGTAGGTATGGTGGGATCCATTTGATTCTATTTTATACAGCCATGGGGAAAGGATGACCTGGGAAGATAATGTGAAAGAGGGAGGGTGCCTGGGTGCCTCAGTTGGTGAAGCGTGTGCCTTCGGCTCACGTCATGATCCCCGGGTCCTGGGATCAAGTCCCGCATCAGGCTCCCTGCTCAGCAGGGAGTCTGCTTCTCCCTCTGCACCTCCCCCCTGCCTATTCTCTCTGTCTGTCTCTCTCTCTCTCTCTCTCTCTCTCTCGCGCGCGTGTGTGTGCGCACATGCGTGCAAAAAGTAAATAAATAAAATCTTAAAAAAGAAAAAGGGAATCAGGAAGCCAGGGCTGGGATCTGTCTCTGGGGTTGGAAATTCTTTTGTCTCAGTGGCCAATATGCTAAAAGGTTTTTTGGGTAGCTTTGAGGATGAGATGAAATCAGTACTCCAGAGTCAAGAAATCTGAGTTCTGTTCTAAAGAGTTAGGGTACCTTGGCCAAGACAGTAGGTAGCCTTCTCTGGATTTCTGTGAAAAGGATACTGAAAAATATTCATTAAATCCTCCACTAAATAACTTCACAGAGCTCATGTCACTGAAAGAACTAAGCAACTATGAGGTAGACGTTATACTACTAATAAAAGAACAACCATAATGGCAGGATTAATAAAACCAGCAATTGTGTATTGATTCTAACTATGTGCCAAGTGGTGGGCATTCAAAGTAACTAGACTCATCCTGTGGGCATTCAGAATCTAGGGGGAAGAGAAACAAATAGCCCATGGTGTGGAAGAATACAAAATATATTTGGTTTTTGTCCCTGCTTGCTGACACAGAGCTTCTAAAGCCCTTGGAATTTCCTGAATGACAGGGATGTCTTCTTATTGATAAGGAGCTCTTCACCATCATACCTGAGTTTATGCTAATGAGGGGACTTAGGATGGGGTCCCTAGATAGCCTCAGGATGGGGCTGGTTGCCAGAAAGAGCAAGCAGTTAGAAGATGGGAACTTTCAACCCCACCCACCAAACTCTGGGGAGGGGAGGCAGAGCTGAGAGTGAGCTCTATAAAATCTCTTGAAGAATGAGGTTGAGGAAGCTTCTGGGTTGGTGAACACTTCCAGGTGCCAGGAAGGTGATACACCCAGAGAAGGCATGGAAGCTCTGTGCACCCCTCTCCCATACCTGGCCCTATGCATCTCTTCCATTTGGTTGTTCCTGAGTTGTATCCTTTATAATAAACTAGTAAACATAAGTAAGGTATTTTCCTGAGTTCTGAGAGCCCATCTATCAAATTATCAAATCTGAGGAGGGAGTCATGGGAACCTCTGACTGATAGCTAGTGGGTCTGAAGTACAGGTAGCCTAGGGCTCGTGACTAACATCTGAAATGGGGGTAGTCTTGTGGAGCCCTTTGAACTCGTGGGATCTGGAGTTAGCGTCAGAATTGGGTTGAGTTGCTGGACACTCAGTTGGTGTCAGAGTTGGTGTCAGGAAGAATCTCGAACAAGTGCAGTGGGGATAAAGAGTTGTGAAGTTGTCAGTCCAGGAGGCCAGGAGAGCTCAGGGGAGTTGAAACTTGAAAGGCAAGTAATGAGTTATTCCACTCAGGAATGTGGAGGAAGGGTATTGCGGGGAAAGGAAGCAGTGTAGACAACACTTGTAGACAACGCAGTTACTATTAATAATAATTTCAACATAACAACAGCAGCTCCATTTATCACTTACTGTGTGCCAGGTGATGACATTAATGATTTATAGGCATTTTCTAACTAGTCCTCAAAGGAACTCTTTGAAGTTTATTATCTTTGTTACCTGGGTTTTTCAGATGCAAAAAGCCTCAAAAAGGTTAATACGTTAGATAGCAAGTGAGTGGCACTACTGTTACTTGAAACCATAATGGAAAAGACAGTAGCTTGGGAGTCAGATACACCTGGGTTTGTTTCCTGGTTCTTCAAGCCTCTTGGAAACTTCTGAGCCTCAGTTTTCTGATTTATAAGATGGGAAAATAATAACGCTCATCTCCTGAAGTGAAGATTAAATAGGATAAAGCAATCTATGTGATGCCTAATAATAAAATGAATGCATGGCAGAAATAATATTTGTAAAATGATGGTGTTGCTTGTATCAGTCAGCAGTTGCCGAGTAACAGTTTCAGAGTCTCAGTGGCATACAACAGTAAGCATTTATTTCTCAGGCATCTGCAGGTCTGGCTGGGGGTTGGGGAGCTTGATTGGGTGGTTCTGCTTCAGGCTGTGGAGCTGGTCTAGGTGGACCTGGCTTCTTGCTAACACTTTTAGGTCTGCTTCACGTGTGTTCATTCTGGGGCCCAGGCCAAGTGGCAAAAGCTACCCATGAGAAGCACTCGTAGGTGATGGCGTAACTGTGCCAGTGCCTTTCAGGCCTTTTCTGAGGTGTTTCCTCAGTACCACCAAGCCGTTCTCCAATTCTCAGCACACCTTGATGGGATGTCCAACAATTTAACTCAATTCTGACACTATCTGCCTGGAGATAGCATTAAATCCCGCAGGTTCAGGATTTGTGGGGAACAAGAATTTCCTGTCCCCTTCTAGGTCCTTCTAGCTGGACTAAGAATCAAAGTGACATGAGATAGAATAACAGGAGAAAATAAAATATAATAGCCTACATGTGGAGAATCCACAGACATGGAGATTCCAAAGACAGGCAAAATGAGGTATATATGTCATCCTGAACTAAAGAGAGGGGGTTGAGGTCTGGGATTTCAGTGGGAAGGAATGCAGTTCCCAAGGCAATAAGAAGAGATCTTTGCTCTGCCATACAGATGGATCACTCAGATAAAATTATCTCTGTTAATAACTTTTATTCTGGGAAAGACCCCCAATTTAGATTCTTCTATGTAGTTAAGTGAGGGGCAAAAATTTCTCTTGAGTCCTTAGGGTCTTGATTGCCTTCAGCTCAAAACAGTCTGCATGCCGAAGTGGCCCATCTTGGCGTGACCTGCTCTTGGCCCCTACAGTTTCAGTTCTACAAGGAACCCACCCCCCCATCCCATGCCCCCACAAACACCAGTCACACGTCCGAATTGTTACTTATGCTGACTGGCTAGTCTGACTTACCAGCCGTAAATCAGAGGTTCCCATTAACTCCTCTTTGGGTTCAGTTAGTTTGCCAAAGCAGCTCATAGAACTCAGGAAAAGAATTTACTAGCTAGAGTACCGGGTTATCATAAAAGGACATAACTGAGGAATAACCAGATGGAAGAGGTTCATAGGGCAAGGTATGTGGGAGGGGTGCAGCTTCCATGCCTTCTATGGGCGTGTCACATCTCCACATGTTCACCAGTTCAGAAGCTCTGCAAACCCCATATTTCAAGGATTTTTATGGAGGCTTACTTTTGTAGGCATGATTGATTAAATCATTGACCATTGGTGATTGGTTCAACCTCCCCCTCCTTGGAGGTTAAGGGTGTTGGGGGTGAAAGTTCTAACTTTATGATCTGGTTGATCCCTCTGGCAACCAGCCCCCATCTTTTTGGCTTTCTGAAAGTCACCTTATTAACATAAACTCAGGTGTGGTTGAAGGGGCTTGTTATGAATAAAAAAAGAAAGCTTTATTTCTTTTATCACTTAGGAAATTCTAAGGGTTTTAGGGGCTCTGTGCCAGAAATGGGGACAAAGACCCAAATACATATTTCTTATTATTAATCACAGTTTTGTATCTTTATTTACATCCATCATATTTGCTGACATCTCATTGTCCAAAGCAAGTCATATGGCCAAGTCTAGCATCAATGGAGTTGGGAAATATACTCCATCAGTGGAAATGGTGGAGCAGGAGAGAATATATATATTTTTAATTACAAAGCTGCTTTTTTATTTGAAACCAGCTGTATACTTTGCTCTCATAATCCATCCACCCATTTCTTTCTTTTTCTAAAGTTTTAATTTTAATTCCAGGTAGTTAACATACAGTGTTATGTTAGTTTCAGGTGTACAATATAGTGATTAACACTTTCAAAAATCACCCTGTGCTCATCACAACTAGTGTGCTCCTTAATCCCCATCACCTGTTTCACCCATACCCCCAACCCCTTCCCCTCTGGTAACCATCAGTTCTCTATAGTTAAGAGTCTGTTTATTGATTTGTCTCTCTCTCTCTCTCTCTCTTTCTCATCCCTTTGCTCATTGATTTTGTTTCTTAAATTCCACATATGAGGGAAATCATGTGGTATTTGTCTTTCTCTGACTGACTTATTTCACTTAGCATTAGATCCATCCATGTTGTTGCAAATGGCAAGATTTCATTCTTTTTCATGGCTGAATAATATGCCACTGTGTGTGTGTATGTATTTTATATATATGTGTGTGTGTGTGTATATAATCTATCTATCTATCACACCTTCTTTATCCATTCATTTATTGATGGACAATTGGGCTGCTTCCATATCTTGGCTATTGTAAATAATGCTACTATAAGCATAGGGGTGCATGTATCCCTTTGAATGAGTGTTCTTGTATTCCTTGGGTGAATACTTAGTAGTGCAATTGTTGGATTGTATGGTAGTTCTATTTTTAACTTTTTGAGGAACCTCTGTATCATCTTCCACAGTGGCTGCACCAGCTTGCATTCCCACCAACAGTACAAGAGGGTTCCTTTTTCTCCACATCCTCACCAACACCTGTTGTTTCTTGTGTTGTTGATTTCAACAATGCTATGTGTTTTTGCTGACTTTTTTTATTATGTTAATCATCATACATTACATCATTAGTTTTTGATGTAGTGTTCCATGACTCATTGTTTGCGTATAACACCCAGTGCTCCATGCAGTAGGTGCCCTCTTTAATACCCATCACCAGGCTAACCCATCCCCCCACCCTCCTCCCCTCTAGAACCCTCAGTTTGTTTCTCAGAGACCATAGTCTCTCATGGTTTAACTCCCCCTCTGATTTCCCCCCCTTCATTCTTCCCTTCCTGCTATCTTTTTTTTTTTTTTTAACATATAATGTATTATTTGTTTCAGAGGTACAGGTCTGTGATTCAACAGTCTTACACAATTCACAGTGCTCACCATAGCACATACCCTCCCCAGTGTCTATCACCCAGCCACCCCATCCGTCCCAACCCCCCACCACTCCAGCAACCCTCAGTTTGTTTCCTGAGATTAAGAATTCCTCATATCAGTGAGGTCATATGATACATGTCTTTCTCTGATTGACTTATTTCGCTCAGCATAACACTCTCCGTTTCCATCCATGTCATTGCAAATGGCAAGATTTCATTCCTTTTGATGGCTGCATAATATTCCATTGTATATATATACCACACCTTCTTTATCCATTCATCTGTCGATGGACATCTTGGCTCTTTCCATAGTTTGGCTATTGTGGACATTGCTGCTATAAGCATTGGGGTGCACGTACCCCTTCGGATCCCTACATTTGTATCTTTGGGGTAAATACCCAGTAGTGCAATTGCTGGATCGTATGGTAGCTCTATTTTCAACTTTTTGAGGAACCTCCATACTGTTTTCCAGAGTGGCTGCACCAGCTTGCATTCCCACCAACAGTGTAGGAGGGTTCCCCTTTCTCCGCATCCCCGCCAACATCCGTCATTTCCTGACTTGTTACTTTTAGCCATTCTGACTGGTGTGAGGTGGTATCTCATTGAGGTTTTGACTTGGATTTCCCTGATGCCGAGTGACGTTGAGCACTTTTTCATGTGTCCGTTGGCCATTTGGATGTCTTCTTTGGAAAAATGTCTGTTCATGTCTTCTGCCCATTTCTTGATTGGATCATTTGTTCTTTGGGTGTTGAGTTTAAGAAGTTCTTTATAGATTTTGGATCCTAGCCCTTTATCTGTTATGTCATTTGCAAATATCTTCTCCATTCTGTCGGTTGTCTTTTGGTTTTGTTGACTGTTTCTTTTGCTGTGCAAAAGCTTCTTATCTTGATGAAGTCCCAATAGTTCATTTTTGCCCTTGCTTCCCTTGCCTTTGGCGATGTTTCTAGGAAGAAGTTGCTGTGGCTGAGGTCAAAGAGGTTGCTGCCTGTGTTCTCCTTTAGGATTTTGATGGACTCCTGTCTCACATTGAGGTCTTTCAACCACTTTGAATCTATTTTTGTGTGTGGTGTAAGGAAATGGTCCAGTTTCATTCTTCTGCATGTGGCTGTCCAATTTTCCCAACACCATTTGTTGAAGAGACTGTCTTTTTTCCATTGGACATTCTTTCCTGCTTTGTCGAAGATTAGTTGACCATAGAGTTGAGGGTCCATTTCTGGGCTCTCTATTCTGTTCCATTGATCTATGTGTCTGTTTTTGTGCCAGTACCATACTGTCTTGATGATTACAGCTTTGTAATAGAGCTTGAAGTCCAGAATTGTGATGCCACCAGCTTTGCTTTTCTTTTTCAACATTCCTGTGGCTATTCGGGGTCTTTTCTCGTTCCATACAAATTTTAGGATTATTTGTTCCATTTCTTTGAAAAAAATTGATGGTATTTTGGTAGGGATTGCATTGAATGTGTAGATTGCTCTAGGTAGCATTGACATCTTCACAATATTTGTTCTTCCAATCCATGAGCATGGAACGTTTTTCCATTTCTTTGTGTCTTCCTCCATTTCTTTCATGAATATTTTAGTTTTCTGAGTACAGATCCTTTGCCTCTTTGGTTAGATTTATTCCTAGGTATCTTATGGTTTTGGGTGCAATTGTAAATGGGATCGACTCCTTAATTTCTCTTTCTTCTGTCTTGTTGTTGGTGTATAGGAATGCCACTGATTTCTGTGCATTGATTTTATATCCTGCCACTTTACTGAATTCGTGTATGAGTTCTAGCAGTTTTGGGGTGGAGTCTTTTGGGTTTTCCACATAAAGTATCATATCATCTGCAGAGAGTGAGAGTTTGACTTCTTTGCCAATTCGGATGCCTTTTATTTCTTTTTGTTGTCTGATTGCTGTGGCTAGGACTTCTAATACTATGTTGAATAGCAGTGGTGACAGTGGACATCCCTGCCATGTCCCTGACCTTAGGGGGAAAACTCTCAGTTTTTCCCTATTGAGAATGATATTCGCTGTGGGCTTTTCATAGATGGCTTTTATGATATTGAGGTATGTACCCTCTATCCCTATACTCTGAAGAGTTTTGATCAAGAAAGGATGCTGTACTTTGTCAAATGCTTTTTCTGCATCTATTGAGAGGATCATATGGTTCTTGCTCTTTCTTTTGTTAATGTATTGTATCACATTGATTGATTTGCGGATGTTGAACCAAACTTGCAGCCCAGGGATAAATCCCACTGGTCTTGGTGAATAATCCTTTTAATGTACTGTTGGATCCTATTGGCTAGTATTTTGGTGAGAATTTTTGCATCCATGTTCATCAAGGATATTGGTCTGTAATTCTCCTTTTTGATGGGGTCTTTGTGTGGTTTTGGGATCAAGGTAATGGTGGCATCATAAAATGAGTTTGGAAGTTTTGCTTCCATTTCTATTTTTTGGAACAGTTTCAGAAGAATAGGTATTAATTTTTCTTTAAATGTTTGGTAGAATTCCCCTGGGAAGCCATCTGGCCCTGGGCTTTTGTTTATTGGGAGATTTTTGATTACTGTTTCAATTTCCTTAGTGGCTATAGGTCTGTTCAGGTTTTCTATTTCTTCCTGGTTCAGTTTTGGTAGTTTATACATCTCTAGGAATGCATCTGTTTCTTCCAGGTTATCTAATTTGCTGGCATATAGTTGCTCATAATATGTTCTTATAATTGTTTGTATTTCTTTGGTGTCGGTTGTGATCTCTCCTCTTTCATTCATGATTTTATTTATTTGTGTCCTTTCTCTTTTCTTTTTGATAAGTCTGGCCGGGGGTTTATCAATCTTGTTAATTCTTTCAAAGAACCAGCTCCTAGTTTTGTTGTTCTGTTCTACTGTTCTTTTGGTTTCTATTTCATTGATTTCTGCTCTGATCTTTATTATTTCTCTTCTCCTGCTGGGTTTAGGCTTTATTTGCTGTTCTTTCTCCAGCTCCTTTAGGTGTAGGGTTAGCTTGTGTATTTGAGACCTTTCTTGTTTCTTGAGAAAGGCTTGTATTGCTATATACTTTCCTCTTAGGACTGCCTTTGCTGCATCCCAAAGATTTTGAACAGTTGTGTTTTCATTTTCATTTGTTTCCATGAATTTTTAAAATTCTTCTTTAACTTCCTGGTTGACCCATTCATTCTTTAGTAGGATGCTCTTTAGCCTCCATGTATTTGAGTTCTTTCTGACTTTCCTCTTGTGATTGAGTTCTAGTTTCAAAGCATGTGGTCTGAAAATAGGCAGGGAATGATCCCAGTCTTTTGGTACAGGTTGAGACCTGATTTGTGACCTAGGATGTGATCTATTCTGTAGAATGTTCCATGGGCCCTAGAGAAGAATGTGTATTCTGTTGCTTTGGGATGGAATGTTCTGAATATATCTGTGAAGTCCATTTGGTCCAGTGTGTCATTTAAGGTCTTTATTTCCTTGTTGATCTTTTGCTTAGATGATCTGTCCATTTCAGTGAGGGGGGTGTTAAAGTCCCCCACTATTATTGTATTTTTGTTGATGTGTTTCTTGGCTTTTGTTATTAATTGGCTTATATAATTGGCTGCTCCCATGTTAGGGGCATAGATATTTACAATTGTTAGATCTTCTTGTTGGATAGACCCTTTTAGTATCATATAGTGTCCTTTCTCATCTCTTATTATAGTCTTTGGTTTAAAATCTAATTTGTCTGATATAAGGATTGCCACCCCAGCTTTCTTTTGGTGTCCATTAGCGTGGTAAATGGTTTTCCACCCCCTCACTTTCAATCTGCGGGTGTCTTTGGGTCTAAAATGAGTCTCTTGCAGACAGCATATCGATGGGTCTTGTTTTTTAATCCAATCTGATAGCCTGTGTCTTTTGATTGGGGCATTTAGCCCATTTACATTCAGGGTGACTATTGAAAGATATGGATTTAGTGCCATTGTATTGCCTGTAAGGTGACTATTACTGTATATTGTCTGTGTTCCTTTCTGGTCTATGTTATTTTTAGGCTTTCTCTTTGCTTAGAGGACCCCTTTCAATATTTCTTGTAGGGCTGGTTTCGTGTTTGTAAATTCCTTTAGTTTTTGTTTGTCCTGGAATCTTTTTCTCTCTCCTTCTATTTTCAATGACATCCTAGCTGGATATAGTATTCTTGGCTGCATATTTTTCTCATTTAGTGCTCTGAATATATCCTGCCAGTCCTTTCTGGCCTGCCAGGTCTCTGTGGATAGGTCTGTTGCCAATCTAATGTTTCTACCATTGTAGGCTACATATCTCTTCTCCTGAGCTGCTTTCAGGATTTTCTGTTTGTTTCTGAGACTCGTAAGTTTTACTATTAGGTGTTGGGGTGTTGACCTGTTTTTATTGATTTTGAGGGGGATTCTCTGTGCCTCCTGGATTTTGATGCCTGTTTCCTTCCCCAAATTAGGGAAGTTCTCTGCATAGTTTGCTCCAATATACTTTCTGCCCCTCTCTCTCTTTCTTCTTCTGAGATCCCAGTTCTAATATTGTTTTGTCTTATGGTGTCACTTCGAATTCTGAGATAGTTGTTTATCTCTCTTTTTCTCAGCTTCTTTATTTTCCATCATTTTGTCTTCTATATCACTAATTCTGTCTTCTGCCTTATTTATCCTAGCAGTTAGAGCCTCCATTTTGATTGCACCTCATTAATAGCCTTTTTGATTTCGACTTGGTTAGATTTTAGTTCTTTTATTTCTCCAGAAAGGGTTTCTCTAATATCTTCCATGCTTTTTTCAAGCCCAGCTAGTATCTTTAAAATCGTCATTCTGAACTCTAGTTCCGACATCTTACTAATGTCCGTATTGATTAGGTCCCTGGCAGTCGGTACTGCCTCTTGTTCTTTTTTTGAGGTGATTTTTTCCATCTTGTCATTTTGTCCAGAGGAGAATAGATGAATGAGAGAATAAAATGCTAACAGGGTAACAACGTCCCCAGAAAAATATACACTAAACAAATCAGAAGAGACCTGAAATGGGGAAGAGAAAAGGAAGGAAAGAAAAAAGAAAAAGATAAAAACAAACAAACACAAAAAAACAGAATATGATCAAATATGATCAGGCTGGTGCATAGATCAGTGCCACACACTAGATTTTGGGCGTATTTTGGTCTGTTAGAAGAAAGTGCCTCCCAAAATTTTAAAGAAAGAAAAACTTATATATGTACAAAAATAAGGATTAACATGATGAAGGGATGGAATATGACTGTAAAGATGAAAATTTTAAAAGATTTTATAAAAGGAATTGATAAGATAAGAAGTTGGTTGCAAAAAGAAAGAAGAGGATTTAAAAAAAGGGAGAGAATGTGATCAGGCAGGAGACTAGAACAAAGCCATACGCTAGAGATTTAGGGTATATTTTGGTCTGTTAGAAGAAACTATATCCCAAAATTTTTAAGAGAGAACAACTTATATATATACCAAAAATAAGGTTAACTACTATGAAGGGATAGAAACGACTCTAAAAATGAAAAATAAAAAAGATTTTCTAAAAGGATTTATAAGATGTTGGTTGAAAAAGGGAAAAAGAAAAATTCAAAAAAAAGAAAAAGAAAGAAAAGAAAGTTAAAAAAAAAATTAACTTTGAGGGCGCCTGGGTGGCTCAGTTGGTTAAGCGACTGCCTTCGGCTCAGGTCATGATCCTGGAGTCCTGGATCGAGTCCTGCATCGGGCTCCCTGCTCAGCAGGGAGCCTGCTTCTCCCTCTGACCCTCCCCCCTCTCATGTGCTCTCTCTCTCTCTCATTCTCTCTGTCTCAAATAAATAAATAAAATCTTTAAAAAAAAATTAACTTTGAAATATTAAAGAATCATGGTAAAAAAGCCATGAATTCTATGTGCATTATTCCCCTAGCGCTGGAGTTCTGTCGTTCTCATTGATCAGTAAACTTGGTCTGGCTGGCTGTTCTCGTTGATCTTCTGGGGGAGGGGCCTGTTGCCCTGGTTCCCAGATGTCTTTGCCGGAGGCAGAATTGCCCCGCCCTTGCCCAGTCTGGGCTAAGTAATCTGCTCGGGTTTGCTCTTGGGAGCTTTTGTTCCCTGCAAGCTTTCCCTACAGCTTTGGAGGCCAAGAGTGAAAATGGTGGCCTCCCAATCTCCGCCCAGGAGGAGCCGAGAACTCGGGCCCCGCTCCTCAGTGAGCCCCCAGAGAAAAGCAGTCAATCACTCCCGTCTCCCTGGTCTCCAGCCGTACTCCGTGCTCACCCGGCCTGTGACCGAGCCTTTCTATCTCTGGGACCCGACCCTGTGTGGAGTCTCCAAACCCAGCAGATCCCTGCAGTGTGCTCCTGCGCCGCTCCTCCCGGGGGAGGAAGGGGAGTCTCCCCGGATCTGCTGCTTGTTGGGTCCCTGCTGGAGCAGTGGCCTGACTGTGCCGTGGATCACGGTTTATGGCAACCCCGAGCTGAGAGCCCGCGCCTCGGCTCTGTCTCTGCAGCCAGCTTCCCTGCTCAGGTATCTGGTAGCTCTGCTGCACTCAGGCACCCCCGGTCTTCCTGTGACCCCGAGGGTCCTGAGACCACACTGTCCCACGAGGGTTCCACCCCCCACTTAGCCACTGGAGCGACGTCCCTCAGTAGAGCAGCTTCTAAAAGTTCCTATTTTGTGCTCCGCGGCTCTATCACTTGCCAGTAGCAGCTGACAGAGGCTCCCTCCCCCGCCGTGTATCTTCCGAATATCACCTCGGATTCACTTCTCTGCACGTCCTACCTTCCAGAAAGTGGTCGCTTTTCTGTGCAGAGTTGTTGCTATTCTTTTCTTCGATCTCCTATTGAGTTTGTAGGTGTTCAGAATGGTTTGATCCCTGTCTAGCTGAATTCCTGGGACCAGACGAAATTTAGGTCTCCTACTCCTCCACCATCTTGCTCCTCCCCCTGTTATCTGTTTTTGTATGGTCTATGAGCTATGAATAGTTTTTACATTTTTTTAGGGTTGAAAAAATAAAAAGAAGAATAATATTTCATGACATGTGAAAATTATATGACATTCAAATTTTGGTGTCTTTGAATCAAATTTTGTTGGGAAGGAATCATTTTTTTTTCTGCCCTTCTTGGTTCTTTGGCTGGTCTAATAATTACATTAACATAGTACAAATTAACAGGAGAAAAATTTAGTTCTAGGGTCCCTTAAGACTAGACAGATGGTCAGGCAATTGAGGGTTATATGCCATCTGGAGTTGAGGAGAAGGGGTTGGGGTCTGGGAGTTCAAAGGAGAGAGAGGTAATTCACAGAAAGATAAAAAAAAGTAAATGTTTGATAAACATATGTTTGCTAGGCTATATAGAAGCAGTAGGGTATGGAGAGTACTTTGATTTCCAGGCCCTGCTGAGCTCCCCCCAACTTACCTACACCTAGTCCATATTTTTTGTAGTTATCTCTGGTGACAGTTCTCTTTCTGGACCAGCCCTCTATGTAAATTCTTTTAGGCAGGGAGAGGTAAAAGTTTTTCTTGAAACTGCTGGGTCTTGGTCATCTTCAGCTCAAAATAGTCCACATTGCCACAATGGCACGTTTTGGGGAGACTTGTTCTGAACCCCTTCAGTTTTACAGGAATGTAACAAAACTCAAGAGGGTCGCTACTTCACATATATCAAATTGAGCAAAACCCAAGGAAGTGATGAAAGCTAAGAACTTACATTACTTGTTACAAGGCAGGAGACAGGGAGAGAGCTCTCAAGGTACTGTCTCCCCCTGGGATTAGTACAGGAAGCTTTTATTCAGTGCATCACGGGGCAGGGCAAAGGGGGCTTGCAGAGACATATTTGGTTCAATGGCACATGCTTAGCATGTCAGCATGCTAGGGCCTATATCGCATGTTCAAAAAATGGCGGAAAACTCTACCCAGAGATCTTAGTATTGTAATGAGCTAACTGTAACTTTCAGCTCAAGGGGGTTTCTGTGCAGACCGTTAGCTCCAGGCTGGCTCAAACTGGCTCACATGAGGTGCTATCAGGTGACACCTACTTGGGCGTCTCCTTGGCTGGAACTATTGGTTTTGGAAACCAAAACACATTCCTTCCCTGCTTTTGTCCCTTCCTCTCCTCCCTTCTGCCATAGCATTCAGCCCTCTATCTGAGAACTTCCTTTTGCCTCCAAGCTACAGGAACACAGCCATGCCCATTTACTGGGTATTATCCATGGTGGCTTTTGGACTACAAGGGCAGAGCTGACTAGTTGTAACAGGGACTGAATGGCTCACAAAGCCTAACAAATTTTCCATCTGACCCTTTACAGAAAAATCTGGTGACCCTTAATCTGTTGCTTTATTGGTAATGATGAAGTCACATACAAATATGAAATTAAAAAAAATTCATAAAGAGATCAAAGCTACCTATATTCTCTCATTTTATCTTCATGATAGCTGGTGTGATAGGTTAGGGCATATGTTATTGTTATAAGAAAAAGGACTTAAGCTGCCTCCACTTTGATATCAGTCTGCACTTTCTAATTGATTAAGTTCTTCTTTATGGGTTCTCTCTTAACTCAGGCAAGATGCAAGACACTGGTGGGCAAAGCATCCGTGATGGGAACTAAAACTACCCCTCTAGCAATAACAACTGCCCTGATGCCGGCAAGACCCTGCTTGACCTGAAGACAATGGTACCTGATCTTTACTGCCCACCTGCACATACCCACTGACCTTTGTCCCCCATTTTCCTTATATAAACCTATAAGTATTTTCAGCACTTTGGAGACACTTGTCATCCTGGTGTTGGTCTCCCTGAAATAAATTCCTTGTTTCACCACCACTTGTTTCTCTGCCTTTGGATTTTGTCTGCAGTGGGGGCCTGAACCTGGTCTGTTTGGGACTCCAGGTGCTCTTGCACCCTTGGGCCTTGGTTACAATATAGAGTCCAGTTCTTGATGTTCTTCTTCTTTTTTTAAATAGCATATGCATTTTCAAAAAAGATTTTACTTATTTATTTATTTATTTATTTTAGAAAAAGAGTATGAGTTGGGGGAGGGGCAGAGGGAGAGGGAGAGAGAATCTCAAGCAGACTCTGAGCTGAGCATGGAGCCTGACATGGGGCTTGATCTCACAACCCTGAGATTGTGATGTGAGCCAAAACCAAGAGTTGGACACTCAACTGACTGAGCCACCCAGGTGCCCCTTGATGTTCTTCTTTTGACCTCACCCTCCCTTTCTCCTTTGGCCCACATCTGGACAGGCCATTAAAGCCCATGTGTCCTTCCTGTTTTGATGCTGGTAGGAAATTCAGACTTCACAAATCTCTAGTCTGTGCATAGGAACTTTTCCCCCAGCCTCACTCCTTAGCCACTACAGATGTCCCACTTGCTCTCTCTGCCTCCCTCTAGCCAGTCTGGAGCTGCCTATGCCTAGCCTGTTCTTCCCAGAAGTCCCTTGTGTGAGTAATAAACTTTTCCTTAAATTCTCTTGGTGTGTGAAGCGTCAGCAGCCTAGACATTTTAGCTAACCTAATCATTAGTATCTCTAGGAGCTCTATTTATTGGTTAGATTGGATGGTCTTGGTACCTCCATATTTAACTTTTATAACTATATGGTAAGCCAAGGGGCACCTGGGTGGCTCAGTTGTTAAGCATCTGCCCTCAGCTCAGGTCCTGATCCCAGGCTCCTGGGATCGAGCCCCACATCAGGCTTCCTGCTCAGTGGAAAGCCTGCTTCTCCCTCTCTTGTTCCCCCTGCTTGTGTTCCCTCTCTCGCTGTGTCCCTCTCTGTCAAATAAATAAAATCTTAAAAAAAAAACAAACAACTATATGTTAAGCCAAGGAGAGAAGAAAAAAAATGGATTTTTAAGGACCTGTTGTTCCCCCAGTAAATCTATATATGTGCCCATCCAACCATCCATCCTTCTAACATTTTTGAACAGCTACTATATGCCAGGTACTGTAAATAAGGGCAGAATCTTTATTCTTCTTCAACTTTCAGAAGTGTAATGGGCCAGAGTTGATTCTCAAGACTCTAGGATGGTTTGCCACTCCTACTTAGTATTGACTGTGGAAACATACCTCTACAGGAAGCCCAAAGATCTCCATTGTCTTCTGGGTTAGTCAGGACACTTAGGGATGAAAGAGACTAAGAAACAAACAAGGATGGTCAACATAGAACTGGCCTCAGGGGCTGGAAACTGTTTTTACCCTCTCTCACACACCAATGTGATGCAAAGGTATTTTGAATACAAATGTTTGTATTAGAAGGGTATCAACATGGGTGAATTGTCAATGAGAAAGCATGATCTAAAGTGAATTCTATTAAGCCAATTTAATTCTGTTATCAGTGACCTCCATGGGTCAAATAAGCTATTCTTAATTTTCCCTGAATCTTTTTATTTTTTTATTTTGCTGAAACTAGTGGCTTGGGAATTGTTTTCCACTTAAGTTTTGCAACAAATTTTATTTAATCTACTATTTCCCCCACATTGCATATACTGATTACAACTTACTATTGATTTCATTTTGAGACCATTATTTCTGCCAAGTTCTATTTTCCTGGGATAAATTTAGCAGAGATGCACATTTTGTGGAGAAAAATGTGATTCATTTGTCAATTTTTAAGCAGAAGTAAGTTTGACCCTCTGTGATGTGTAGTTGTTTTCAGTGTTATTTGCATTGATAATTTATAGCTGTAATACTTGTTATTAATTGAATAAAAGAATGGTAGTCTGCATTTATTTCTTAGTTACTCCATGAGGAAATTGCAAGCTGTTTTGTAAGGTATGGAGGCATGAAGACAGAAATGGGGGGAGTTGGAGAAGGAGTGGAGGGAGGAAGGGAGAGAGAAAGACATAGAACAAAGAAAGAGATGGGGAGGGGAGTAGAAGACTCTAGAACACATCTTGTCTTTGAATTAAGGAGCCCTAGATCTGTTTTCAAGATGTCTCAGAATCGAGTTTGGTTCTCATCCTCTTCAGAGGAAGAACAGGACTCCAGGTGGACAGACTTGGGCTCTGGTCCTGGCTCTGCTGCCTATTTGCCATGTTGCCCCTGGCAAGTCACCTAACCTTTCTGAACCTGGGTTTCCTCATCTGTGGAGAACACTGAGAGCACCGCTCTCCTAGGATTGCCGTGAGGACTCAAACAGAGACTCCATGTTTAGCAGTGAACACAACACTGACACATGGCAAGAGCTTGGTAAATGTTTGGTGGTAGAATAATCATAATTCACAGTAATAACTTGTTTCTGGTACAGAGACTTTATCATGATCTTTTGTCTTGAGGATTTGCAGAAACCCTTACTGCTGTTTTATTCCCTCACCAGTGGTTTGCTAGTAAATGTTCAACAACTTGCTCTTTAGGGAAAATAAAGCCTTGGTTTGTGTCCTTTGCCAACTTTGGTGGCATAAATATCTCCACTATAGCTAGTTTCAGGCTACTGATGTGATATCACGGAAGTTGGAATTGGGAAGAAACGTGCAGTAGCTACCCATGATGCAATGTTCCCACCACATTGCTGCTGTAGTTACTGTGGGCATAACTAATCTCAGGAGTGTAGATAACAGTAAAATGTATATGTTAAGCCAAGGAGAGAAGAAATAACTAGAAAGTTATAAATTTTGAGTATTACTTTTGTTTTCTCACGTGAGATGTAATTTTTGTAATTTAATAACTTCTAATAGTGGCTGTTTAGCAATCAGCTTGCAGAATTTCTGGAAATGTAACCATCAGCTCTCGTGAGACCATCTGAATTGGCTCCTGCACACCATTGCTGATGCCACCTGCCCCCCCACCCAACCTCCATATCCAGTCCGTCACTCAGGCCTATTGATTTCATCTCCTATATATCTCCTTTAGTCAGTACTCTTCTCTCCATCTTCATTTCCACCTTCCTGGTCTAAGACATGACCATTTATTGCCTGGATTGTTGTAGATGCCCTTCTAACTTTCATTTTGCATGTATTTCTCACCTGTCCCATTCTTGATTGTGAAGCTAGAGGTGTCTTTCTCTTTTTTAATAGACCTTATTTTTTTAGAGCTGTTTTAGGTTCACAGAAAAATGGAGCAGAAGACACAGAGATTTCCTATATGCTCCCTGTCCCCCACACGTGCACAGCCTCCCACATTATCAACACTCCAATCAGAATGGCACATTTGTTATAATTGATGAACCTATGGAGTTCAGGACAGTCCCCCCTCCCCGCAGTGTTCTACTTTGGCATACGGATTATTTTGAGCTGAAGGCAATTGGGTTCTTATGGGCTTAAGAGAAACTTTTTTTTCTTTTTAAGATTTATCTATTTATTTTTAGAGAGAGATTGTGTGTGAGTGCAGTGGGGAGGGGCAGAAGGAGAGGGAATCTCAAGCCAACTCCCCACTGAGCACAGAGCCCGACCCGGGATTTGATCTCACAACCCTGAAATCCTGACCCAAGCCGAAACCAAGAGTCGGATGTCCAACTGACTGCGCCACCCAGGTGCCCCTCAAGAGAAACTTTTGCCTCTCCCTTAACTACCTAGAAGAATCTAAATTGGGGGTCTTCTCAGAATAAGGGTTATTACCAGAAATAAATTTTATCTGGCTCATCTGTATGACAGGGCAAACATCTCACTACTAAACATCTACTCTCATTGCCCTGTGAAACACATTCCCTTCTTCTGAAATCCCAGACCCCTGACCCTTTGCCCTTAGTTCAGGATGACATATATACTTCATGTTGGCTGACTGTCTTTGGAATTTCCATGTCTGTGTGAATTCCCTGTACCTATGCTATTAAATTTTATTTTCTCCTGTTAATCTATCTCATGTCAATTTGATTCTTAGTCTAGCTAGAAGGACCCTTGAGAGGCCAGGAATTCATGTCCTTTGACACCAACATGGACACATCATTATCACCCAGAGTCCATAGTTTGCATTTGGGTTCACTCTTGGTGCCATATGTTCTCTCGGTTTGGACAAATACCTAATGACATGTGTCCACCATCACAGTATCTTTCACTGCCCTGAAAATCCTCTGTGCTCCATCTACTCATCCCTTCCTTCCCCTCAGCCTTTTCAGTCTGACTTCTTTCCTTGGTAATATGCATTTAAGGTTCCTCTCTGTCTTTTCAGGGCTGGGTAGCTCATTTGAGAGTTCTTTTAAAATGCAAATCAGCTGTCCTTGTTCTCCTTCCTGCTCATGCATGAGCTCCTTCTGTCCTGTGTACTTGCCCCTCTCCCTCTGGCCGGGACTTTGGCACTGCCAGTCCTCTACTTAATCACTCTTGCTTCCTCTCTGCTTTTGGCTAACTCTCATCCTTGGTAAGCATCATTTCATTAGGAAAGCCTCCTCTGCTTGCTCTGTTTGGGTTAAAACCACCTATCTGAGACCCTTTCATTCAGTACATATGAGATGAAACATTTGTCTGGGTGTCTGATAAATGTCTGTCTCCCTTCTGTGACAGTAAGCTCCCTGAGGATAGGAGTCGTGTCTGGTTTTGCTCCAGCACCAGGCATCATGTCTGGCACATAATACATGCTCATTAAATATTTGTTGACTGTATAAATGTTGACCAAAGCTAATTAACTCTGAATCTTATAGACCTGCTGTTTCTTTTATATTATTCCAAATATCACCATGCAGTGACATCTGAGGCCTGATCTGGTCCCTGTTCCAGAGCACCTGTTTGGTTAAGATACATCTTACCTCATTCTTTGTTTTAGATTTATTCATTTCACCAAATTGTGCTCTTTATTTACAAAGACCATTGAACTGAGATAAGAGATAAATGAAAAAACTGTGGGGTTTGGTTTCTTTTTTTTTTTGGTGTTTGTATTTCTCCTAGATTGAATTTCCCAGAAACATGATGAATATTTATTACAGCATTAACCAGCCCACTCAACACCAGCTTTGTAGGCATCACCTGGGTGATGCTACCCATTCAGTCTTTCTTTTTGAGTTGTTTGGCCAATAATTACCATCTAGGGTTTTGGACAAGAAAGGAAAACCATCATCTTACTTGTCATAAGTCCCTTCTTTGCCCAGAGTACTCAAAAAGACATTCATTACCCAGAGGGGGAGCATTTGTTCAAGCTGACCGGGCATTCCAACATGTACTTTTTATACTGGTTGTCTGTAGCACTTTGGGGCAGACATTAATCAAATTCTTGACAAAGATTTGTAGGATATTAATGTTGGGTTGAGGATTCAATTCACAGTCTCCTTTAAGTGGGAGGAAAAGATACCAGATGCACTGCCCAGCTAAGGCTGAATGAATCTCATGGTAATTTAAGTGGAAAGGATTTAGCACTTCCCTGTATGGGGGATAAAATTGAAGAAGAGGGATGAGAGGTGATCCCTCTTCTCATCAGTGGTGGAGCTGAGACTACAATTTAAGACTGCTGGTTCCCGGTTCAGATGTAGGAAATCTTGCCTGGTTTGCCAGAAAGATCCAACCCCTAGATGATGAGTAGAGAATCCCATCCATATCCAGTGGCACTGAGTATGTGCAAGTTTGACAGTGTGTTGAGGGATTGAAGAGTTTTTCTCTTATTCAGATAGATGAAGACACTGGGCGTCCTTGCCTGAGTGGGCTGACAATTTGCAGTAAAACCTGTCTTCCTTCCTGTGCTAGCTCAGAACAAGGTACCCACAGTGACAGGGAGACTGGGCTCTTACCTTCTAAGAAGTTCACATTTCAAAAGGGATGAATTCCAGAACTTTGCAAGAACATTTCTGGGTTGTAAAACGGGCAAGAGGCTTATTTACCTTAAAGAGATTTACAGACATATGAAAGGTTAGAGAAAGGATTTACAACCGCTGGTTTTTCATGGAAACGTTCTGGCAAGAGGAAGGGGGAAGTGCTCATTTTCATTTTAGCAGCCTGGAAAATTCTTTTTTTCCCCTTTGCAGGTGATACCCAATGCCTCCAGAACTTTTGGAGTGCTTAGAACAGAAGAAATGAAATCTATGGTGGCTTTATTTTTATCAGTTTTTTTCCACAAAGTATTATTATAAAGGTAACACAATTTCACTGTAAAGAGATTGCTGAAGTAAAAAAAATTATAAGGAAACTCAAAATCATCCTTTGAGGTTCACTCTAAAAGGATGAACTAAATCTGGGACTGCTTGGAAATTATGTAAATATCCTGTTATAATTAACAGTGAACTCTTTTGTATTTTTCCATCATCAAAGCTAGCTCAGTATAATTGAATAAAATGTATATACCAAATGAAATATCTAGTCTAATTGCAAGAGAACCAAAGGAAGCAATTGTAATTATCATTAACTTTCTAATCACCATACCAGCATAACACCTTTATTTATGTAGCAAAATACCGATGAGTGGAAGGCACAAGAAGGAAGATGCCACAAAAGAAAGGACAGCCTGAGAATTAGAGGTTACCCCTTCTATTTTTTTCCATTCGTTTTCTCAGAGATCCAGATCTGCATTCCCTGGCCCCCACCACCAAGTGACCGTCACTGCTGCCTTCCTTTATCCTATCCCTGGTTCTTCCTTACACTGAGGACAGAATGACCCTTCCCTCTGACAAATCAGATTACTTGCTATCTCTTCCTCCTCTGTTCAAAAAATTAAAAAAATATTTACTTGTTCAAAAAATATTTACTGAGCACCTATCAGGGGCCAGCCCCTAGTCTAGGAAGTGGGATGCAACCATGAAAAGATAGGTGTGATCCACCCTAATGGTGTTCTTCTCTTGACTTGCCTCCTCCTTGCCCACCTCCTCTTTCATCCTTACCCTTGTTTGACTCCTTGGGGCTCCAAAACAAAGACCCCTCTGGATTTATTTCATCTTTGTATTCCGAGGGCCCAGCATGATGGCCCATATTTCATACATTTCTCTGTAATAAATGAATGAATTCTCTTTTATTGAAATTATTTAATGAGAGCCTGAATGCTAGAGCTGTTGTAGAAGGAATTAAAAAAAAAAAAAAAACCTCATTGGAATCTTTCCATTTTTATCTATGGTGTTTTATTTCTGCTTATTAAGATATGAGCCAATATAATAATAAAGTTATTACAAACATAAATAAAAGAGGAAGTAAACTCCTCCACATCGTTAACCTTCAGAGATAAGTACAGTTCATGATTTGATGTGTACTCCTCCAATTCATTACTCTTTTTTTATGTAGCTATGTCTATCTATATTCACACCTACATATGTATATTTATATCCTACATATAATTTAAAAACCCAAACAGGATCATAGTAGTCAAACGAATCTTCAACTGCTTTCCCCCCCATTTGATAGTATATCTTGACTTGAGTTTCCTCTAAATCCCTTTTTCCAACTTTAAATTGTATGCTTCTGAATCAAAGCCAGAGGCTCACTTATTTTTATTAACTAGTTCTCATTATTATAAAGGAAATCCATATACATGGCAAGTGTCTTTAACAGCCTGGGAGGGAATAAAATGAAATGTAAAGCCTCCCTCCTCTTCACAGCCTGTTCCACTCTCCAAAGTTAACCATTTTTAACAGTCTCCAGAGTATCCTTTCAGAAATTTCCAGGGCAGATAAATATATATGTACACACACACACACACACATGCACACACACACACACATCCATAAAAAGAACTCACTTTTTTCACTTGTTATATAATTCACTGGAAAGAATTCCAAGTATTTTAACAACTTTGTCTTGGGTAAATTTCTCTTAAAGAATTCCCTGGCAAAGCAGTAGAATCATCAGTCAGGTCTGGAAATGGTCAAATACTAAGCTACCTAGCCATGGCACCAACTGCCTGCTCTTCTCTATTAAGAGGTCTGCTAGGTTATTGCTGGACAGTCTTCCCAGAATAAAAACTACATTTCCCAGGCTCCCTTGTGATAAGGTGTGTCCATGTGACTACATTTTGTCCAATGGGTTGTGAGAGGAAGTGCTGGTGGATAGTTTCTAGGTTTTGCCTTATAAAGTAAGCTGTGTTTCTTCCTTTTGTCATTTGTTTCTCCTTTCTACTGATTGGAATATGGACTTTGGACCAGGAGAACAAGGATAACACCTTAGAGATGAAAACACCATAAAAAGGCTCCAGGGGTCCCGACAGCTTTTCAAAGCAGAACCGCCAAAGCTGCTTGCATTTTTGGGGGAAAGAAAAAATATACTTTCATGTTTGCTTTTATAAGCCATTGTAGTTTAGAGTTTCTTTTATTCACAGGCGAGTGTCTGTCCTTACTGTGAGCATTATGACGAGATATTATTTCCCTGTCCATAGGCCCATTTTCTGAATGAAAGGAAACACCGGTGATGAGGGATAGAAGCAGACAATGTTCACCTTTAGCCCAGAAGGCTGACCAGTAGCCTGCAGTTTTGATGAGGATCAAATACATGCTGGGTGTTACGCTCTTAAAAGGTCTCACAACTGCTTGTAGATCTCACCGATAGTTAATAGCAAACTGAATGATAAGCACCAGAGAAATCTTGTGAAGGTAGTTTTATGAGTAGAAATTCGAAGAAGACATTTATGATCTAATATTCCCTGCATGTCCCTTCCCTCTTGAGCACAAAGTATATAACCACCAGCAAAGGTGCAGCCCTTTCTGCCCATGGGTCCTGCCCCCATGCTACTTAAATAAACTTACTAAGGTATACCATACAACGTCTCAAGAATTCATTCTTGGCCGTTGTGCTTGACAACCCCACAACATCAAGTTATGAATGTTTTAAATTCATATCACATGAATGATAGTTAAAATTATTCTGGGGAGGTTAATTCCAAGGGAAAAAATGTGAACTTTAACAAGGGGAGAAAAAAAGCAATTTCTTCCCCAACTTCATCTTTAGTTTCCTCCTCAGAAAACAAGGGCAGGACCAGAGGAGCCTCTTTGAACAGAAGACTTTTTGCTCACGGTACATTTCCCAATTAGCCAGTAGCAGATTTTCTGCTCATTTGCCTCTGAACGCAATGACTTTCCTTGGAGGCATTTGACTTTCCAATAGAAGCTGAGGTTAATAGAGACAGGCAGGGAGAAGAAGACATTTTAAATACAAGAGTGGCCAAAGCAGAAAGGGTGAAGATGAAGATTTTGGTACGTACGTTTCCCTGTTGTCTGCTTGCATTATGAGTCACATCCTTGAAAGCTGGAAGGAAGTTCATGTCCCCAGCTCCTGACCAAGTGTCAGACTTGATAATTGCCTGGTGACAAGTTCCACATCTTGGTCCTGACCAGACTTGGGATCAGTAGAGAAATGGGACCACAGGAAAGCCCCGGCACAGGGATAGTTGGGGATTCATTGAGAGGATCAAGGAGCGGGGCCCCGTTATCATCTACAACAACAACAACAGTAATAATATGGAGGTTAAGATTTGCCAAGGAGAACTATCTAAAACTTGGAAATAAGGCAAAAAGATGATCACAACCTGCAAGAACATCTAAAGAGCCTACCTAAAGCTTAGCTGACGCCCTGGGGGAATGCAACTCTATTTGCACAACTGATTAGTGCCCAGATATCCTATCATTTTATAGAGTTAATAAGGTATGATTATTTTTCTTTTCTGTCTAATAGAGATGATTAATCCAAAGGTTATGGTTTTATTGCTCTGTAGGATAGTAACCAATTTTATGTCTAATTTGATAATAAAAATGCTATCTCAGCTTTTTTTTTTTAAGTGTTTACAACATTTCAATTTCTCACAGTGAATTAGTCTTGTCATTATTTTGCTTCCCTCATAAATAAGTTAAATAAGACTTGGACACATGCATAATATCTATTTGAATGAGAATTATTAAAAAAAAAAGTTTTTTGGAGACTTATGCTTTGATGGAGTATAAGGTTTGGCCTCAGCCATCCTGGGTCTACACTTTAGCTCCGTGATCAGAAACATGTCATTTAACCACTTTGGCCTCATTCATAAGAAAAAGAATAAGAATAGAGCCAATTTCAAAGTAGAGCTAGGATGACTACTATATGAAGGTTCTTAGCGCCATGACTGGTTCAAAGTACAAATCTGTTAAGGCAGTCACTACTGTATGTGCCAGGATTTGTGTGACACAGAATGAGGCAGAAAGCTCCACCCCTCATTTCCATCTCCAGCCCTCTCTCTGTTCCTTGAGTCAGCCTCTACCCAGCCATGATAGCAGGAGGTCTTTTATAATGCAACTTAAGGAGGAAAAAAGAAAGATGCACTTATAGTATGATAAAGCCCAGGTGTTGGGAGGAGACCACTCCTGGCCTCCTGGGAGGTCTGACTGTTGTGTAGATGCTCTGCCTTAAACTGGGTAAGAGGCCTCTTTTCTTCATCCCCCAGCCTCTTCCCCCAGGGTTCCCAAGTCCCCTCCAAGTCTGTTCTAGGGAGCCAGATGCAATATAAACACTGAAAACTGGCCCAAGGCAGGGAAGGCCATCACAGGGGTTTGGGGAGTTGAGTGCTCATTGGGAGGACTCTGCCAGGTGGGTTGGGGGTTTAGGGGACTAATTTGAGGTAACTCCCAAGACAAGGAGGCCATGCCAGAGACTGAGCATCCTGGTCCATATTTCCAAACGAGTGACTGAGGCAGGATTTGAACCCAATCACTGAGAGAGCTGAAAAAGGCAGAGGAGGGGTTCCACTCGCTTTCCCCACTTTCTGGCAGAAAGTGTAGGGGAGAAAAATATTTTCCCTCTATCCTTCTAGGTTCTTAGCTGAGACAACCACCCCCCCCCCCACCCCTCCGCCCACTGTCCCCTGTAATACAGATTAATAGGAGAAAGCCAAATCACTTGGGTGATTTAGCTCCTGCTTTCCGGGGGACATAGGAGGGTCAGAGCGTTTTTCTTGTACTGGCTGTTTCTGAAACACCTTTAATTCAAAATAATCAGTATGCCAAAGTGGTGTATTTTGGGGTGACATTCTGAACCTCTACGAAAGCAACTAGATCCTCTAGAAAAGATCTTTACATTCTTTTGGACCTGAAAACATTTAAAAATTATTATCATTAAAATAAAATCCCATAGACACTTAATTTTTGGATCTAGTTGACTTTTATTTAAAGATTTTATTTATTTGAGAGAGAGAGAGCATGCACAAGTGGGGCGGGGGATGAAGGGGAGAGGGAGAAACAGATTCCCCGCTGATCGGGGAGCCTGATGTGGGGCTCCATCCCAGAGATCATGACCTGAGCTGAAGGCAGATGCCCAACTGACTGAGCCACCCAGTTGCCCCAAATCTAGTTGATTTTTATTTAGGAATTCATGAATCGGAAAGCATCCAGTCTAGAAAACAGAAAGGAGCTCTAGGGGCGCCTGGGTGGCTCAGTCGTTAAGCGTCTGCCTTCGGCTCAGGTCATGATCCCGGGGTCCTGGGATCGAGCCCCGCATCGGGCTCCCTGTTCCGCGGGAAGCCTGCTTCTCCCTCTCCCACTCCCCCTGCTTGTATTCCCTCTCTCGCTGTGTCTCTCTCTGTCAAATAAATAAATAAAATCTTTAAAAAAAAAAAAAAAAAAAACAGAAAGGAGCTCTGAAGAGTGGACAAAGCAACAGGTTTTGATAGCCCGAGGTAAGCAGAAAGAAGGAAGTTAGCCCGGGCAAACCCTGATTGGTTAATGTAGGGTGACCTTCCTTATTTGGAATAACAAGGAACCTTTAGGTTGGGTTAGGTACCCAGCTGTGCAGACAGGTTCTGATCGCCTGGCTTAGATTTTGGTTTGCTTATATAGGCTGCTAAGGTATTAGATCCACCTCCTTGTTTAATTTATTTAATGTTATTATTATTGCAATGAACTATGCCTGGGGTGAGCAAACATTTTCTTTAGAGAGCCGGTTAGTAAATCTTTTAGTCTTTGTGGGCCATGCAGTTTCTGTTGCAAACACTCAGTTCTGCCATTGTGGCAGGAAAGTAGCCATAGACAATATATAAATAAATAGATGTCCTGTGTCCCACTGAAATGTTATTCACAAAAACAGGCTGCAAGCTGGATTTGGCCTGGGGGATGGAGTTTGCTATGACATCCTTTTGTTGCTAAGGACACAATAAAGCATAAGTTATTTTTAACCTTCATAGCAACCTGTGGACCCAGAGTATTATTCCCACTTAACAGATGAGGAAGTTAAGGCTTAGGGCAGAGCAAAGTCACCTTTCTGAGGCTTCCCACCTAGAAGGTGGAAGTGTTGGGATTTGACTCCAGAGGTGACTGCTCCAAAGACCATGCTCTGTTGAGTAATATGAAGTCACATCCTAGATGCAAAGAACATATGTAAATTCAGCAATATTCACTCGAGGAGAGGGAGGGAGAAAAAGAAGGAGAGAGTTTAAAATAGTGTGGGGCATCCCACCTTCCAATCTGTGATCCATGCTCTGGGGTGATTGTGCAATGGGGAGATGTGGTCATGGGTCCCTTGGGCAGTGAGGGCCAGCACGGCTCTTATGTAGAGGCAGAACTTGAGTGGATAAGCAGATTGCCATATATTAAGGGACGGTTTATTGTTAAGCTACACCCTGGCCCCTAAATGTAGGTCAATCATACCATCTAACCCATAATGAAGGAACTAGGGATGTCTCCCTTCACTGGAAGCAAGCAACGCTGGCTGGACTGGCCCTAATAGAGACAGTGCAGGATCGTGGTCTCCAAGTGGAGCCTGCAAGGGTAATTCCATTTACGTATGACGGTCTTAGGTGCTGACTGTGCTTCCTCCCTTGGGTTCAGGCTGTCTGGTGGTAGCAGCAAGGTGGTTCCAAGCTTGGTGGAGCCATGGTATTCAGCTCCCTGATGATAGTTTATGATTCTAAGATCTCCCGGAAGATAGAGATTGTTTCCTGGGTGCTAGTGAATCCTGAGGTTCATAAGCACTGGGTTTTGAAGCCACCGTGGGGCTGAGCAGGACCCAGGAGTGTTGATGCATTGATCACTAGGGAGATGAAATGGTGGTGGTGCATCCCGTATAAGGCGTTACTCTTGATTTGTAGACACGCTTTCTCCCGCCAGTGATTTGTATTCAGGGCTGTCTCTGACAGGTATTGTAGCTCTGACAGATTGCATAGTGTGTTAGAGCTTGAAGCGGGAGGTGGGGACCTGGGTTCTCCCACTCCTTCTGTCACCAGCTTGCCCTGTCACCTCAGGTCTGTCTGTTTCAGGGCAGCAATGTCTTCATCTGTGAGGTGGAGCTGATGATGCCAGGGAAGGAAACAAATATTAGGGTAACAGACGATCATGATTAGTATGGAGTGATTGAGTGAGGCTGTTCTAGAAGGGCGGGCCATGGCGATTTTATGGACTTTATGGGCTCCAGGCACTTTTGCTGTCATGGGCCCTTTCCTCCATAAAAAAATATAAGATCATATTTTGCAGCTCTGCTGGTATAAAGGTGGATGAAATCCAAGCTGGAATAATTATTGCCACATTCATTTCTTTATTCTGATTTTAAAATAAAATGAAAACATGATACTTAAAAGTATCACAGGCCCTAGGTATGGTGACCACTGTGCCTAATGGGGAATTCTGCCCTGTTTAGGGCACAGTGAGTGAACACACACACACACACACACAGTTACACACCTGAAGCTTCTGTCCAATTCCATGAGCGTTCCCTCCTTTTCATCTCTTTGAGTCTTGGCTGATCTGCCTACAATTCTATTCCTTCTGCCGGGCAATACTCAAGGATGCCGTTTTTAACGTGTGGGATTTGTTCTCAGACATTATGAGTACTGCCAGTTGGATCCACACGGGGTCCTCCTGGCCCATGGAGGTGCCTTTTCACCATAATTCATTAACTTTGATCAACATCATTAGGGGGTTGCTGGCCCATGTTTCTACCTTCTCACTTTCCTTTGTAGTTGTTCTAGGGTTAGCTGCAGCCAGCTCAACCCAATTCACCTACCCTTCTCTCTTCAAGCCTTTAAAATCATACACTGTCACTTCCAGGCCAGAGTTTGGCCCTAAAGCAATCCCCTGTTTGTTTATCCTGGGCAGAACTCTCTGACTAATTGCTTATAGTCCAAAGCCTACAACCCTGACAATAAGACAGTAATGATGGGGGGAGAGACCACAGCGGAGTAAACAAAGCGAGCAGATTGGCAGCCCCTCCAAGGCTGAAGAAAACACTGGCTGGCCTGATGGAGTGCCCTTTGGGGGGAGCTCGAGGGGCAGCCCCAAAGGAGGCAGATCTACCACCCCCGACACTCAGGCTCGCATCAGCTCGTTCCATTGCATAGTTAATATTTACCAAGCAAACACTGTGCTAGATGCTGTGCTAGGACTAGAGATAACATGTGGGGTTAGAGGAAGCTTCTCCTGGTGGCGCCTCCCTCCCACAGAAGTTAGGTGTCCAGGGAATGTTTTCACAGCATCATCTGAACACTGAGCTGCTCCCTGAAGTTGTCTGCAAATTCCCTGTGAGAAGAGACCACTGGTATATTCTTGTATCATGGCATCTTGTCTGGCACATGGTAGATGCTCAATAAAGCCTTATTAGCTATCTTTGTTGGGGCTTCTATAACAAAGATGCCACAGACTGGGTGATGTAAACAACAAACATCTTTCTCCCAGCTCTGGAGGCTTGAGGTCAAGGTGCTGGCAGATGCAGTGTCTGGTGAGAACCCCTTGCTGGTTCACAGATAGCATCTTCTCACTATGTCCTCCCATGGTGGAAGGGGCAAGGGAGCCCTCTGGGGTCTCTTTTATGAGGGTGCTAATCCCATTCATGGGGGCTCCACCCACATGATCTAATCACCTCCCAAAGGCCCCACCTCCTAACACCGTCACATTGAGGGTTAGGATCTCAACATACGAATTTGACGGGGGGACATAAACATTCAGTCCATTGCATTAGATAAATACTTGAAATGCCACCATTATTTAATTATTTATTTGAGAGAGAGCATGAGGACATGCAAGTGAGGGGAGGGGCAGAGGGAGAGAGAATCTCAAGCAGACTGCGCTAAGTGCAGAACCTGATGCGGGGTTTAATCCCATGACCCTGAGATCATGACCTGAGCTGAAATCAGGAGTTGGACACTTAACTGACTGAGCCACCCAGGCGCCCCTGAAATTCCACCATTATTAATCGATTCCATTGGATGATCCATTGCTCTTTTTTAAAGGTGCCTCTTAAAATACAAACCACCGCAGTGACAAAAATACATTCAAATCTTAGGTCCTTAGTTACTTAATTTTGTTAGTTTATTTAAAATCAGTGGTCTGTTCCCATGGTTCAACGTTGTGAATGTTTGATAACCCAGCATCTTGATAATACTGGGTGCCTATGAAAAGGGAGCCTGGAAATAGGGATGGAACAGGAGGAATGATCTGGCCTTCTGTTTGCTGATTTGTGTTTCTCCTTCTATTCTGTGTCTATATTATATTATGTGACTAATTTAAAAAACAAAACAAAATACCTGTACTAACATGCTAAAATCATTGGTATCACTACATGATTAGACATGGTAAAACACCTTTATTTTCATCTATCTACACATATATACGTATATATACGTGTGTGTGTGTGTGTGTGTATATATGTATATACATATAAAATAAATAAATAGATAAATATGTAGGCTTCCAGGTGATAAACCTAATATTAAAATGACTAATTCAGGGCTGTCTCTGAATACACACACACACTGAATACACACAACATCAAATGACCTAATTAAAAAGTTCATAAAGCTTCAGGCGTGGCTGGATCTAGGTGCTTAAATGATGAAATAAAGACCCATTAGCTTGAGTTAGCCTTCCAGGCTAGCAAACCCAGGAAAAAAAATATTCACTTCCCAATAATTTGCCAAATATTCTCAGTCCTGGGACTAATGCTGATTATTTCTGCCTAGTTCCTATATTCTCTCTTGAGTACAGAGCAGGGAAGATCAGGATGCTGTTATCAGAAGAAAGAGGTATAGATGCTGGGAAGGCAGAACTACATCCTACCATGACATCTGCGCATTCATGACTCATCCAAGGCCTGGGACACAGCCTAACTATCCATTTGGCTTTAGATTTACTTTCTGAGAGCTCATAGGTCAGGGATGGCTCAAAATTTCTGGACTATCATTAGGATAATTGAATTACAAATTCAGGGTGGAGAGAAGAATCAATTAGATACAATGACTAATTACCAATGAGCCTGACTTCTGTTCAAATTAGAGAATCTTGAAAGGAAGATAGAGATACCCTCATTGGATTTACTCCCAAATCCTGGTTCTACACATGCCTTTTTTACTGTAAGTTTGTTGGTAATTTTGGCCTCCCTACTTTGTTTTTAGTCAATGCATTCCACTTTCCTTTCAGAGATCTGCCTCCCCATAATACACAGCCTTGTGAGGACCATTCCCTGGCCACAGATGCACCCAGGACCCACCCCAGGGGAATCTGCTCCGTGGTGCAAAAAACAATGATTCTGACACTTGTTGAAGAACAGTACCAAGGACTTTATTCAAGGGACCACTGCAGTGGGACTTGGCAGTAGGGGAGAGAGATTAGGCCCTACTCAAAAGGCAGCATGAAATGTGGGGATTTAAAGCAAGGAGTGGGTGGAAGAAAGGGTAATTCTTGCTAAACTGACCTAAGGGGATTCTTGCTGAAGGCAGGCCAAGATGAGCACGTAGCCCCCCCGGGGAAGGTGGTGGGTGAGGAATTTGATCAAATGTGGAAGATGTGGATTCAGGCTAAACTGATTTGACAGGATTTTGCTCAGATCAGGCAACGCAGTGATGAGCAAGGACACCCAGAGGTTGGGGCCCAGTTGAGAGGAGGTTTCAGAAGAACCTGGCTACAGTTTGGTTAAGGACAGAGCCTTAGTCGGTGGCACAGGGCTCTAAATTTTGAGGACAGTGTTAAAAGATAAACTGAAGTGGGGTGCCTAGGTGGTGCAGTCAATTAAGTGTCTGCCTTTGGCTCAGGTCATGATCCTGGGGTCCTGGGATCGAGCCCCATGTTGGGTTCCTTGCTCAGGGAGCAGCCTGCTTCTCCCTTTCCCTCTGCCCCTGCTCATGCTCTCTCTCTCTCTGTCTCTCACTTTCTATCTCAAATAAATAAATGAAATAAAAAAAAAAGATAAACTGAAGCATAATGGAGTGCCTGGGTGAGCATCCGACTCGGGTTAAGCGTCTGACTCTTGGTTTCAGCTCAGGTCATGATCTCAGGGTCCTGGGATCGAGCCCCACGTCCCTGAGTGCAGAGCCTGCTTGTCCCTCTCCCTCTGCTCCTCCCTGCATGTGCTCTCTGTCTCTCTCTCCCATAAATAAATAAATAAATAATCTTAAAAAAAAAGATAAACTGAAGCAAATTAAACATTTTAAGATTTGAATGTATTTTTTTCACTGCGGTGGTTTGCATTTTAAGAGGCACCTTTAAAAAAGAGCAATGGATCATCCAATGGAATCGATTAATAATGGTGGAATTTCAGGGGCACCTGGGTGGCTCAGTCAGTTAAATGTCCCAACTCCTGATTTCAGCTCAGGTCATGATCTCAGGGTCATGGGATTAAACCCCGCATCAGGTTCTGCACTTAGCGCAGTCTGCTTGAGATTCTCTCTCCCTCTGCCCCTCCCCTCACTTGCATGTCCTCATGCTCTCTCTCAAAGATTGGGGGAAAAATGTAGAGCTGCCCTGATTCCTGTTGTTTTGAGCCCAATTCCACATCCTTCTTTTTGATTTTTCAAGTTACCTGATATCTTCTCCATTCTTTCCTTTTCTTCAGGAGCTTGCCAGAGCAAATTTCTATTACTTGCACCGAAAGAACCTAACTAATATAACAGCAGCTTGCTACGTGACCTGAGCATGTTCTTTGACTCTGTTGTGTATTGGTTTCTTCCTCTGTAAAGTGAGACTATGAATCCCTACTTGATGGGTTGGTGTAAAGATTCAAAATAAAATGGCCTAGTGCAATGACAGTGTGTTTCGTGTTAATGAGTGATTTTTAAATTGGGGATCCACGAATAGGCTCCCAGGAGTCAGTGCATCTACCAGAATTCATAGGCTGAATTGTGCTTATGTGAGGGTATGTGCATGTACAACTACTTAATTTAATTTTTTGTTGAGAAGAGGGTTCATTAGATTTTCCAAGTGGTCCCTGACCCCAAATTATGTAAAGACCCACCTCTTTTGCAATGCTGGACTGTGAGCTTTGTGAAGTCAGTTTCTCTCTCTGTCCCAACCTCCTAGCACAATGCCTGCCACTTAGTATGTTAGTCACTCAGCAAATACCTGTTGAGTGAAGAAAAGATGAACTTTAAGTGCTCTGAGCTTTGGTTTCTTCCTTTATAAAACTGGAGATTTGCAGAGTTGTCTCTGAAATTCATTTCATTTTTTTTAAAGATTTTTATTTATTTATCTATCAGAGAGAGAGAGAGAGAGAGAGCACAAGCAGGGGGAGCAGCAGAGGGAGAGGGAGAAGCAGGCTCCTCACTGAGCAAGGAGCCCGATGTGGGACTCGATCCCAGGACCCTGGGATCATGACCTGAGCCGAAGGCGCCCCTGAAATTCATTTCATTTGAACCATTTCATTGGACCATATGACCTATGGTCCCTGGAATTATATATCCCAGAGAAGTGAAATGGCATGCCCAAGAGAGCAAAAACCAAGGCTCCTGTACGTAGTTCAGTGCTCAGGCTCCTATACACACAGGACTCTCATTTGTCCCAAAGCCTTCCACTCCTATTGAAAAGTCTGGTGTTTCCAAGGGTTGTTGCCAGGTATAACTGAGATGGGTGGTTGGCAGGTGTCAGTGGTTAGGTCCTTTGGGAAGGCAGATACAGGAACATGGCTGATGGACAGTTGATATGTTCTTCTGGTCCCTCCAAGAAGTGGCATCCTAATTTGGGAAGACTTGGTTGATTTCTCTTCTCCAGACTATCCCATCATTCAGAAATGAGATACCTTTGTTTTCTGCTGATCACAGTGGCAAAGGTGGTACTGAGCCCAGAGCTGGTGTGTGGGTCTGTGTGAAGGGGACAAGCTCATGCTCTGTGGGTGTCACTGAAAGTGGCTAAGACTCTCTGAAGGAAGGACAACTTGACAATATGGATCAGAATTTTAAGGGTGCAAACCTTTTTTCTCACTTCCAAAATTTCAGTTTCCAAAAAATCAATTTTAATCTTAAGAAGTTTCTTTCAGTTTCAGAATTTTATGTAATTTTCACTTTGGGGAAATTTCCTTAAGAAAATTGAGTTAGCACAAAGACTTGATGTGTCAAGTCAGACTCTTGTGAATCATACAGCTAATCTAACATAATCCTAACTAGTGATTAAAAATTATAAGCAAGGTGTACGTGCAAATGTTACATTCCTTTATGGAAGAGCCCAAATATGTCAGCTGCAGCTTGCTAATTGCTCTGAGTTGGTTTTGGACTAATCAGGAGTACCAATGATGGGTATGGATCATTGTCTTCAGAGGAAGCAATTTTGGCTTTGTGGTTTCCCAGTATGAAAACTCAGTTTGCTTAATTGTTTATCCTATCTAATTTGGTCAACCACTCTTGGTGAGTCTGATTAATTAATGTGGATATCAAGAGATGTTTTACACTCTTGGTGGCCTCAGATGACTCTCTTGAGTTATTGATTAGGTAAAAACAAGCTCAGAATTCCAGGATGCATGCTCATATGAAGGAAGGAATTAGTACTTACTGATTTTGATTATTCTCATGTTGTGAAGAGAAAATATGTCATATTTAGCACCACTGTCTTATAAATGTATCATTTTTGTCCTGCTTGACAGTCCAAATCCCATCAAGACATGATTTAAGGACACAGAGTTTAGGAAAGAATAAAGCTCCTTCTTGGTGAAATGCCAAGAGTATGTCAAAAGATCCAAAGCAGACCATTCATGTCTCAGCCTCCTTCTACCATCTGAAACTGTGCTCCAATCCCAGACTGCCCCTTGTGACTTTGGAAAGTTACAATTCCTCTGAGCCCTCAAATGAAACCAAGTGGAAGATAGAAAGATTTCTCTAATCATAATTAGTGATAAGTTTGGCTAACACTTATGGGTACTTAGACACTGATAAGACCAGCACCCACATCGTCTTGGTTCACTCAGTGATCCTGTGAATTAGGTTCTACGAGTTATTCTCATTCTACAGTCCAGGAAAGTGAGGCTCAGAGAAATTGTATCATCCCCCCATGCTGCCTCCATTAGCCTACCATTCCTCATTCCACACAAGAACATAAACTTTTTCCTTGCTTTCAAATAGCCATTCAGTCCCCTCCCTCTTACCAACCTGCTCTTCACCCCCAATAGAATCCGGGGTAACTGAGAAAAGCTATTAAGATTTGTTTCCAATCTGGGATGCCTGGGTGTCTCAGTCAATTAAGCATCTGCCTTTGGCTTGAGTCATGATCCCAGGGTCCTAAGACTGAGTCCCGCATCAGGCTCCCTGCTCAGCGGGAAGACTGCTTCTCCCTCTCCCTTTGCTGCTCCCCCTGCTTGTGCTCTCTCTCTCTCTCTGACAAATAAATAAAATCTTAAAAAAAAACAACATTTGTTTCCAATCTAACATGAAGTGCAGGGTACATGGGTTTCATTTTGATATTTTGCAATTTTCTGAGGTTTTCAATTTTTTCAAAAGAAAAAGCTTAATTTAAAAAAACACAAAAAAGAATCACAGTGGGGTCTATGCATACAATGAATATTTAGCCTTAAAAAGGAAGGAAATTCTGGTATGTGTTACAGCATGGATGAACTTTGAAGACACTACGCCCGATCAAATAAGCCAGACACAAGAGGACAAGTATTGTATGCTTCCACTTATATGGGGTACTCAGAGTAACCAAATTCATAAAGACGAATGTAGGACAGTAATTACCAAGGGCAAGAGGGGAAGGAATAATGGGAGTTATTTTTAATGAAGACAGAGTCTTCAGTTTAGGCTGTTGAAAATTTCTAGAGACAACAATGTAAATGTACTTTCATGCCACTAGACAATGGTTAAAAAAGTAAATTTTATGTTATGTATATTTTACCACAATTAATAATAATAATAATAAAAGACAACAGCAAACACATTTGGCTTCAAAAGGACTGATTCAGGGCGCCTGGGTGGCTCGGTTGGTTAAGCGACTGCCTTCGGCTCAGGTCATGATCCTGGAGTCCCAGGATCGAGTCCCACATCGGGCTCCCTGCTCAGCAGGGAGTCTGCTTCTCCCTCCTCCCTCTCATGCTCTCTCTCTATCATTCTCTCTCCTTCTCAATAAATAAATAAATAAATCTTTAAAAAATAAAAATTAAAAAAAAAGGACTGATTCATTCAACATGTATTTATTGAGCATTAGTGTGCATGAGACACAGTGCTGGGCACTAGAGACCGTTACGTGCAAGACACGTCTTTCTTCATGGAGCTAACGGTTGGCTAGGGGAGGCAGACATTACACAGATAGCCCTGAGAGTAAAAGCATAATCCAAAAGTCAGGTCATTAACACAGAACCTTTCTGTTCCCGGCCGTTACGTTGGAATGGCAGTTCTGGCCATTGCTCTGCGGATTAAAACTTTCAGGATCACAAGGAGTGTCTTTTTTGTTCATTCTTCACAACAACAGTGGGAGTGGCATTCAGAAATGTCAGATCATGTGACTCCCTTGCTGGGAGCCTGCCAATGAGGTCTCATCACCATACCACGGAAAGAGAGCTGTAGCCCTTCCCCTGGTTTGACAGGCCCCAGGGTCCTATCTCTGCCCTTCTCCTCCTCAGAAGGCTGTGGTCCAATCCCGGCTCACCCAGCGAGCCTCCTGGGAAAGAATGGTTCCAGCTGGTCTGTCCTCTGCCCTCATTCACCTGGGGAAGCCAGGGGGGGAGAAGACAAAAAGAGAAAGAAATGATAAGGTCAGATCTCCTAGTGAACAAGCTCCTTGCTCCTCCTGCTGGTATTCACCATGGAAAGATAAGGGCAGGTCCTCATCAGTCACACAAGGCTCTGTGGTTAGAACCCCCGCACTTGGTTTAATGTTCCGTAGTCACCATTGTGAAATTCTTCCATAATTTTTGGACAGAACATCCCTCATTTTCCTGTTGTACTGGGTCTGGCGCTGTGTCGCCTGTCCTGGTGCTTGTTCTTGGTATAGAATGCTTTTAGCAGGCTACACCTTGCTGGTTGAATTTATGAATGATAAACAAACTTGGAATTAATGGACTTGTGGAAAATGTCCGTGTCAACCATATAGTGATTGGAGTATAAAATGGAGATGTTGTAGTCCTGCCCACATCACTTAGAGGCCACGGATGTAAATCCCGGGCCGGGGCGTGTCTTAATGCCCAAGGAAGGGCCTGAGGAATTGTGCTGGCAACCCCAGACTCCTGTTGGCTTTACCTGGTCTCGGGGCACCTGTATCTTTTGCATTATTAGTGGAGCCAGCTTTTGGGTAAGATCTCTGTTACGGGCTGAATGTATGTGTGGCTGACGCCCCCGCCCTAACCCCCAGTGTGGCGGCATTTAGAGTAAGGAAGTAGTTAAGGTTACCTACCTGCACAAAGGGGAGGTCATGTGAGTGCCCAGGGGATGGTGGCCTACTCCAAGTCAGGAGGAGAGGCCTTGGAATGAAACTTACCTCTCCGGCACCTTTGATCTAGTACTTCCAGCTTCCAGGAGAGTGAGGAATGTCTGCCTGTCTTTAAGCCATCGGGTCTATGGTATTTTGTCATGGCAGCCAGAGCTCGGATAATGTCTACATCCCGTGGCCCTGATATGACAATCCCATCTTTGTGCACTCTCGCCTCCCTTGGCTCCAGTATTGGAGCTAGCCCCCTCTCCGGTTACTCTTCATCCCCTTCTCCTGCTTATTTTTCTTCATACCGTTTGTCACTCTCTGATACCGCGTTAGGTGTTGTATTCCTTTCCTGGGGCTGACGTCACAAAGTATGGCAAACAGAGCGGCTTGAAACAATGAAAGTTTATTCTCTCATGGTTCCAGAGGCCAGAGGGTGAAATCAGGTGTCAGCTGGGCCATGCTCCCTCTGGAGGCTCCAGGGGACCATCCTTCCTGGCTTCTCTCCTCCCTGGCCCCTGGTGGCAGCCAGCAGTGCTGGCATTCCTTGGTTTCCAGATGCATCCCTCCATCCTCTGCCTCTGTCTTCACATGGCCTTCTCCCCTGTGCACCTGTGCCCCAACTTCCCACCTCTGATAAGGACACCAGCCATGGGGTTTATCACCCACACTAAACCGGCAGGGCCTCATCTGAACTTTACATAAACAAAGACCTTATTTCCAAAGAAGGTCATATTCACAGGTACTGGGTGTTGGGACTTGAACTTATCTTTTAGGGGGACACAATTCTACCCATTACAGATGCGAGTTTGTTTATTTTTTACCCTGTGGCCCCCTCTCCCCCCACTGCCCCAGGATATAAGCTTCCATGGAGGCAGACCTGGTCTTCTTCTTCCCCTGCCTCAAGTCTTGGGGTCAGGAGCAGTGCTCTCTACGTAAAACAGTTGCTCAGAAACAGTTTGTTGAATTAATGAATAAGTTTTAGATTCAGATTCAGATATTCAGATGAAAGTCCTGTCACTGACACCTCCCCAACCTCACTCTCCCTCCCACAGTTTAGGATGTGTGCCCTGGAAACAGCAACAACCTTGGAAAAGCCCTGGAAAAAATGGTCCACCTAGAGATTTTTGAAAATTTTCAACCAGAGCAAGAAAGAGCGTGTAGCAGTTGATGCATTATTAGTTTTTCAAAAGCAAGCAATAGCCTCAGAGATTTTGTGTTTGAATATGACAAAATGTGTTTGTACCCAAAAGAAATGAAACCCACAGAGAGGTTTAATGTCTCCACTTGATCTGTATTAATATGGGAAAGATAATACTTTTTTTTGGTACACATCACATTTTTTTACACATCACATAACCGCATTCTCACTGATGGGAAAGATATCAGAAGTGTTACTATTAATGTATTTTTACAGGTGTTGGCCTCAGCACTGGGCCCCACCCATATTAAGTTCGATGATCTGGCCTCTGTCTTCCCCGATAAGATTCCTGGAGTTACACTGCAGAGTTACTATCACCTTCTCTCTGCTGACCTCCCAGTCTCATCAACAAGCCTGATGTAGCTCAGAGCAGAGAGAAAACTATGTAATTGGTCACAGTGCTCAGCTAGCAGAACCTCAAGTTCAATAACATTTATAACTTCTCCAGCCCTCGTGAGGACATTTGACCAGAAAAAATGTTTTTTTCCCCGGGGCTTTTGGGGTGAATTTACCTTAGACTATGTAAGGCCACAGGACCTGGAGTTTTTGAAAACAGAGACCTGGTTTAGAACCCTCCCTGCGTCCTTTAGTAGGTGTTGTGACTTTGGGCAAGGCATTCAACCATTCTGAACCTTAGTCTCTTCATCTGTAAAATGGGGACTATGCTCTGCTCTTTCAATTAAGCCAGGGATTAAATGAGATACTATGGGTAGTGTTACTACGCCAATGTTTATAAAGGGATCGAGTAATTTTTTAGCTGGGTAGGGGGAAGGCCAGGGGGTGAGGTGGGGATGTTACTGTTCTGAATGTCTTTGGGAACTGATTCATTAAAATTGTGCAAGTTGAGCTGGCATCTCAGACGTTTTCTGTTTGTTTTAAACCTTTTTGGACCATACAGGGAGCAAGAAAGAAGGCAGTAAGGGATAGATTAGGTAACTACCTCTTATTGCTGGATGGTAACCACACCTTGCCTTGTAAGGTCATCCAGGTCGGAGGGGAGTGGAGCTACTTGAAGGAATCTAGTACGTCTTGGGGATAGACGGGGACTCTTTCTCCCCACACATTTCATACTCCTAGCAGATAATTAACCCAGGCATTAGTGGTATAAGTGCATGTTGAAACTAAAACAAAAATAGCATTGGCGGTTCCTGCAAGTTCCTGAGGCTGCAGAGTGTCGTGTTGACTATGGTCCACGTGCCAGGTCCCACCTCATTGGCTGTGTGTACTCGGCCCACTTTATTCTCAGAGCTGCAATGGGCTCTTCTGTAAAATGGGAATGATCCCAGGACCCGACCCTTGTAGGGCTCCTGGGCGGACTGGCTGAGCTTGTGCCCGTAAAGCACCTTGAGCACGATCTGACATACAGTGAGCACAGGGCAGATGTCAGCTCTCAATTCAACTAAGATTCTCCCCCTTTTCCATTGCACAGTCTTTGTGCCTCTGGAGCACATTTACCACAGTGGTTTATTTTGCTTACTGTTCATCCAGGTGGAAATTTTGGCCACAGACAAGGTGAGCATTTGTCTAAATGCATATACTTGAGAAATCAGAACCTGGAACTGAGTTTGCAATTGGCAGTTGTCTTGACCTTTGTCCTAAGTGCCGTTGGACAGAATTGCCATTGAATAGAACCAGGACTTGGAAAAAACAGTCTCCTGGGGTGTAGGAGTTACGGCCTTTGCCGTGACAGATGCTTCCGTGGATGTGAGGAGTGAGGGTGATATCACTTGCTTCGCCACTTGACTGCACACAAAATGGCGCACGGAGTGCCACATGTCTCTTAAAATAGGGAGTCCTTTTGTCAAGAGTCCCTAAGAGTGCATTTTCTTTTCAATCTCTCTGGGCTCATTTTGGAACTAAAACAAAATGTTTTCAGTTTCTTTTAGGTGGACATGAAGTTCTTGGGAACCGTAGAAGCCGGGAGTCGGCACTGCGGGCACCCTACCTTTGTAGTCTCTCACCTTTGCCTCGCCATCCTGGGGAGGGGCCACATTTTCCAAAGTGTGTCTGAGGGGCCCTGGTTGTAGGGGATATCCATGGTGGAGTGACCCAAAAAGTTTGGGAACACTGCTTTAGGCACAGCCAAGCTGGCTTCTTTAATGAACAAGCTCATTCATGCAGATAATTCATTTCACATATTCACTGACCGCACACTCCTCGAGTGCCCCTTTTGTTCAGCACTGTTCAAGGGGCAGGGATACTGTAGTGAGCTAGGCTTGGCCCCTGGCTTCCCAGAGCTTAAAATCGGCCTCTCAGAGCCTTTATTCACCGAACACGCTTAGTTGGCTCAAAAAGGAATGGGGTCCCTCACATTTTCTGGCCTGAAAACCTTTTTTAGGAGAAATACCTTTCAAGGTTAGTATTTCTTGGAATGTACCTTTAGGAAATTCTTGGATTGGGAGTGTAGTGGCTCACGTTTGTCAAGGGTTTCCTGTATGTCCAGCCTGAGGCGAAGTGCTCGTTTCCTTAAGATAGAATGCCGGGGACAGCCGCTGGTCCCCACGTGCGCACTTCCCGTGAATCACTGGATTTCATTCTTACAGTGACTTTGATGTCGATCCCTTATTGTCCCTACTTGATAGAGGAGGAAACAGAAGCGCAGAGAGGTGACTTTCAGTTTCCTCATCTGTCAAATGGGGACATCAGTACGCTCAAGACGCCTAGCCGGGAAATGGCAGAGCCAAGATTGGGTAGAACCGCTCAGCCCTTCCCTTGAATCCAGAGCTTCTCAACTGAGGGCAACTTTGTCCCCAGGGGGACAGGTGGCCGTGTCTGGAGACATTTTTGCTGGTCACTAGTTGAGATGGGATTACTGCTGGCATCTAGTGGGTATGTCAGGGACGCTGCTGAACATCTTATAAGGCACAGGACAGCCTTCACAACGGAGAATCAGCAGCCCCACGTGTCATTAGTGCCAACGTCGAGACCCCTGCTTTAGCCAATACGTGATACAGGTTTTAGTTCTTGAGTCTCTCAGTTTAGTGCAGAGATGTGACAAATGTACACACTAATCCTAATGCAGGCCAAAAGACACGGTGTGGGAGCTGTAAATCGCCTTTACGGCCCTCATTCAGGCCTTTTTATTTCTTTATAAACTCTTTCCTGCTACAGCCACCTCACTACCAACCCCACTCAGGGCCAGTTCCCAGCCAAGGGCAGCTCCAGCCGGTCCTCAGCTTGGCCTGTGGTGCCTCCTGGTGACCTGAGGACAAACTCCAGCCTCCTCAGAGACCCCACCCCCCTTTCCCATCTGGCCCTCACTACCCCGACTCCAGCCTCAGTTACTTTCCCCGCACCGCGTGCCCCCTGCGCCCCTCGCTGGCTCCTAATGCGGTCATGGCTCCCTGTTGGCGATCCTCTCTTGGCACAGCCCAGGGCCTCTGGTGCAGGCTGCACTGTCTGTCTGGAGCCCTCTTCCTTCCTCTCTTCGCTTTGCCAACTGCTCACCCTTTAAGATGTTGCTCAAAGGTCCCCTCCTCCTTAATGCCTTCCTGGGTTTCCCAGAAAGAGAGAATTGCAGGGCTTTTGTGCTTTCAGCGCCTTGGACATAGCTCTGGAATTCATCGTTACAACTTATTTATTTTTTAAAATAAATTTATTTATTTTAGAGATAACTCATGGTCGGCGGGGAGGGGCAGAGGGAGAGGGAGAGAGAATCTCAAGCAGACTCCCTCCTGAGTGGAGCTCAACATGGGGCTCAGTCTCATGACTCTGAGATCATGACCTGAGCCAAAATCAAGAGTCGGGCATTTAACCAGCTGAGCCACCCAGGCGCCCCACAACTTACTGATTTATAAGACTTCCTGTCTATCCATCTGTCTATCTGTTCCTTGACCTGTGGCTTCTAAGGGTCACTATGGAATGTCCTTGAGGGTTCGTTAAAAAAAAAATAGAGCCTTCACCACTGGATTTTGACACAGTAGATCCAGGGTGAAGCTCAGAAATTTATGTATTTTTATATTCCCAGGGGGTTCTGAGGCACCCCAAAGTTTGAAAAACCAGTTCATAGGTCTGCTCTTTCTTGTGAGTCAGAGCTTGGCTCAGATGTCACCTCCTCAGAGAGGCCTTCTCTGACTGCCCCTCATGGCCTCACCCGTCTCCTTCATGTTACTTTATGTTCTTTCTGTGCAGAGCACTTCCCACCATTTGACATGTTACTTGTTTATTTGGATAATTACTAGGAAGACAGGATAGCTTGGTTGAGAGCATAGATTGGATGGTCTGGATTAGGATCTTGGTCTGCTTGGCACTTACAAGCGATGTGATTTGGTCACAGTACTGAATTGCGCCAAGCCTCAGTCCTTGTCTATGAAGTGGAGATAATCACACCTATGGCATAAGATAGTCGTAAGGGTTAAGTCAGCGTGGGGCGTGCTGTGTTTAGAAGAGCGCCTGGAAGCTCGTCAGCCCTCCGCACACATTAGGGGTAATTATTTATCATCTGTGTCTCCCACTAAAATGTAAGCTCTGTGAGAGCCAACACTGTGACTGCTTTTGTCACTGCTGTCCACCCAACCCGAACAATGCCTAGCATACAGTAGGAGCTCAGTCAGTATTTACCAAAAGGATGGATAGGTGGCTGGTTGGATGGATGGTCGGATGGACTTCTGAACTTGACTGTGAGGCCCGTGAATGCAGGGACTGTGACTGATCCACCTCTTTATGCCCAGCACCTGGCATGGTGCTTAGGTAGTGTTTGTTGAATGACTGTGTGAATCTGTGAACAAGGATTGGGTCAAAGTCCATTGGGGATTTGACGGAAGACACAATGGCTGGGGATGGATCTGAAAGAATTCTTGATGGATGTGATGTTTTCAAGAGAGGCCACGAAGAGTCTGAGTATGCAGGAACTTTAGGACATTCCAAGCAAAGGTCCAGGTTGAGCAAAGGTTAGAAGGCATGGGAATGAATGTGGGGTAGAGTGTGAGCTAGGGAATGGGCAGTCTAGTTCTGCGGCAGTCAAGGGGCAGGGAAGCTGCAGCCGGGAGCATAGTGGTTCGGTGGCCAGGCCCCCACGTGGTCGGCCCTGGCTCTCAGCTCTGGCTGAGCGGCTGGAAGGAAGTGATCATGCATCTGAGCCTCCGTGTCCTCAGCCCATAGGCTTGTCCTCCAGATTACATACCATCTAAAGAACATGCCCAGCACGTTGCAGTCATTTCCTCGTCGCGTATCTGTGGAGTAGTGGTTGTGGGGGATGCAGGAGCTGTCAGGGCTCCAGGGGGCGAGCGGTCCCACCTGCCGCAGGGTAGAGCTCCGTCAACCTTTTCTATCACTATCACTATTACTCTCACCTCTAGTAGTATTACAGACAAGGCTGGAAGAGCGGGTTTGGGGATTTATTACTGGGGGCTTCGAATGCCAGGCTAAGGCAAAGCACTGGACCGTGGCTCTGTGAACTGTCAGGGCTTTTGTGAGTGGGCTTGAGCTGGCCTGAAGGCTGTGAGCACGGAGTGTGGGGGAGAGGACCGTGAGGACGTGCTGGCTTGGACACGTCCGGGCCACCAACCGGCTGTGGGGAGGGTGGGCTGAGCGAGTCAGAAATGACCGCCAGGCTTCCAGTGTCGGTCCTGGAGAGCTGGTGCTCCTGCCCGAGCTGGGGAAGTCAGGGGTAGAGCTCCTCTCCCAAGGGTGGCTGGCGAAACCTCCCATGGACCCCCCCGAGCTCAGATCCTGGCAGGTCGCCTAAGGGGAAACACAGTGGACCAAGAAGACATCTGAGAGAGGAGAAAGCAGAGAAGCCTTCCTCAGAAACACATTTATCGGGGGCCCATGACACACCACTTCCTGAATCCAGGAAATAGTTGTCAGCACCCACTGTGTGCAAGCTCCATGCCGGGCCTTGGGCATGAGGTGATGGATTGAACAGATGCGATTCTTGCCTTGTAGTGGGGCAGACAGACAGAAAACGTGTACCAAACCTTTTGTACAGTTAATAATGAAGGCAAGTGCTCTGAAAGAAACCAAAGTAAAGAACAAGACCCAGCTTGTCTTAAGTTGGACTCCCCAAAAGCAAACACCGAGATGGGGATCCCCACGTAAGGGGTTTATTGAGGGATGCTCTCAGGAGAAAGGACAGTGAGGGAAGCCAGGGACGGCAGGGGAGGAGCTGCGTGAAGATGCGACTTCAGGAGAAATCTGGCTTTGACCTGCTCCCATGGGAGCTCTGGGGTCCTGCCCAGAGGCAAGGAGGTTGCTGTCCCACATGTCCCATCAGTCACTGGCATGGGGAGGGCCTTACCTGGCAGCATTTCCAAGTGAGGCAGCTCCCTGAGGCCAAGGCTAGGCCTCTGGAGGAGGGCGTGGGTGTGAGCCAGGAGTGGCCCGTACCTGCAGGGCCTGGTGACAGGGGTCTGGATGGGACACAACAGCGCCTGCCCCCTAGTGCTCAGGGAAGGCCCCCGAGGAGGTGGCATGGAAGCTGAGACCCAGGGGGTGGAGGGGCAGGAAGGCAGGGCTCAGCATTCCAAGCAGAGGGAATGGCACTGCATTAGTCCTGATGAAGGAGTGAGTTTGTGTGGCTGGAATTTTCTGAACCAAGGCAAGAGTGGCCCAACATGAGCTGAGAGGATCGCCCGGGCCACGCAAGCCGTAGCGAGGAGTCTGGGTTTTATGCTTAGAGCCACAGGAAGCCTTTGGGTGGGGGTGGGGGGTTAGGTGAGCAATTGCCAAAACCTAATTTATGTTTCAAAATCACACTGGCTGCTGTACAGAAAATAGATTAAGGTGAGACAACAATGGAAACTCACGAGGCTAAATACTTTGTAGGCATTCGTGCAAATCCCACAATTGATTCCCATTTTACAGAGGAGGTAATTGAGGCCCTGTTCTAAAGAAAAGATTCACAACAGCTGTACTTTCTGTTTCGAAAGGGAAAAACACTTTATTGATATTATAAAAATCTAATAGAGACAAGAGAGGAAAGGAATCTTCACATAGATGAAGGTAATAGTAGGCAATAAATGAGAATAAGGCAGAGTTACATCAAATCAGGTACTTACAGCAGCCAGCCTCATCAGCTGGGCGAAGTCCCGTGGAGACAGCCGGGCTGGAGTCCCAGGTGAGAGGCCTGGGCAGAGCGTCCTCCCCTCGCTGAGCCTTCCATCCGACCATCCCCATAAGGGCCGTATTTATAGGGCAAATGATGGGGTCTGAGCTTAAACATTTGTTCTCCTACATGCAGTTTGGAGTGAGGTGTATTTCTACATTATGTTTCTACATTTTCAAGGAATATGGGCTATGAGTGTCTGCCTCTCCTCCCGGATTCCATTCAGGGGGCCAGCCCAGGGCCTGCAGCCCCCACCCAAAGGCTTCCTGTGGCTCTAAGCATAAAACCCAGGCAAGATTTATAGCTCTTGGCATCCAGAACAGAAGGGCCAGTTCTGACCTGGAGGCCAGCTAATATATTTCAAACAACCAGGCTCCTGAGGTCATTCATGCAGCATGAGTCTCATGAACAACATTCTTAGCCTGCCTGTGTACGTGCAGGTCTGGGTGGTCGTTTATGCAGGACAAATCACAGAAACCTCCATCTGTGTAGTACAGGCCCAGAGAGGGTAAGCAGGCTGCCCAAAGGCACATAGTTTGCAGGTTGGCAGAGCTGAGATTTGATCCCAGGTGATGCTGATGCAGTTTCCTACCATAGGAGCATGTTATTCTAAGGGTCTGCCCTGTTCCTTATCATGTCCCAGCAGTGTTCAGCTTAGGGTAGGACCTCATTATATATTGAGTGGAAGAGTGTGGGAGTGAGTGAATCTAGACAGGAAGGGACAGAAGTGGTGGAGTGTGCAAGGTCAGAGCAACTGAGAGAGGGGGAAGGTAGAATAAGGTGGTGGTGAGGTGGTGATCATCAAAATTAAGTGTTCCCAGGAGACACACAGGACCCTGGAAAAGATGCCGGATGTGGCAAGCAGGAGGCATTATGGCTCTGGCTTGAGCATGTCTGGGCGGCCCAGGGAGGAAGCCAGATTGCAAAGGATTAAGGAGCGAGGGGCAGTGAGGCTTGCTCTCCTGATTCAGCTGTGGCAGTCGGGCTGTGGGCCTGATGGGAACACAGGTGCCTTTGCATGCCACACGCATGCGGGTGGGTGCAGGAGGTGGCTGGGGAGGCCGGAGGCTGGGGCCTGGCCTCGGGAGTGCACGGCCGGGTGTGGACAGCAGAGTGGTGTGGGCTGCAACAGCATCACATGTGCTTGTGTAGGGGGGGTGTGGAAAAGCCCCGGGGCCTTTTCCACAAGGTCGGAGGATAAATAGTAACGCAAAAGAGCTAACATTTATTGAGGGCCTACTGTGTGCACTGTGCACAATGGGCCGAATCTTCCTGATAATCTCAGCCTTAAGAGGAACATATTAACAGTATTACCCTCATGTTGCACATGGGGAGAGTGAGGCCCAGGTTAAGTCCCTTGACCGAGTGAGTCTACCATAGCGCTAAGATGGAACCTGGGATTGGCAGCCTCAAAGCTCATGCCCTTAACCTCTTTGGTGCTGTTGCCTTCACCAAAACTTCCTTGTTAGAGTGTAAGCACCCTCCTGGGAGGGGCTGACACGTGGGATTTGGAGTCAGGCAGATCTGGGTGTCAGTCACTGCCAGGTGACCTTGGGTCCTTCCCACCCCACAAGGCTCCATTCCTTCATCTGCAAAGTGGGGATACAGAGAAACTTAATTTCGGAAGGTTGATGTGAGAAGGAACTGATGAATGGCAATTCATTCGTTCTTTCATTCTTCATTCCTTCATTCATGCACTGACAGGTGCTTACTGAGCACCCTCTATGTGCCAGGTGTTATGTTAGTTCCCGGGAGTACAGTCATGAACTACAGTAAGTCCATGATCTCATAGAGCTGAAATCCAGTGGAGGAAGGTGGATAGCAAATGAGTAAATAAACTAAGTAGTTAATTCTGGGTGGTAATAGGCATACAAAGAAAAATAACACAGAGTAATGAGAGAGTGAAAGCATGTTGGCTGAGGGCCTTTGCAAGCTGTTATCTGTAGAGCAAATGGCCTGGTTATCATGATGCTCTGGCTTCTGCCCCAAACACTAGGGTCCAGAAACCTCAGCCCAAAGATGTTAGATCATGAAGAATCCAATCAAAAGATGGGGATTTGGGAGAAGACTCCCTCCCCTTCCATTGGTTATATTATCCTTTGCATGAAGAAATGAAGGCTCAGAGAGGTTGAGTGATCCACCTGAAGTCACAGAGCTAATTGCTGATGAGGCCAGGCTTTGAACCTGGACAAATGGATTCTGGGATCTGTAGCTTTCACCAGTAGGCTTCTGGAGAGAGCAGACACTGGTTAAAATGCAAACATCAACCCTGGGAAGAATAATACCCAGAGCTATTCATAGCTGTTGCGTGAGTCTCAGAGTATGAAGGGCACTTTAGTGATCATTTAGGGCTGTGGAACATGAATATCAGAGAGGAGATATCCCTGCCCAAGGTCATACAGCTAGGCAGCCAGGGAGCTGGGTTAGGAGCCTGAGGACAGATGTCTCTAAAGGGTATGACTCTGCCTGTCTCCAGCCTGAGGCTCATTTCAGGTGGGGCCGTCAGCTAATCACCCTGCCGGGGACAGCCACACTGGCTATACACAGCAGCCGGTCTTTATGGGCACGGACATTTTTATGCCCTTTATTCAGGCAAAACTCATTCCAGCATTTGAGGAACTTTGCATCCGGGGACACGCTTCACGGACCCCCGGGCGGCTGAGTTGGCTCTCGCTGGGTGATGACGACTCACTTTTATTGCCCCATCGCTTTCAAGCCTGTGCTACAGATAACCTTGCAGGAGGCTGCCCTGCAGGGTAGCCACTCCCCCCACTCGCCCTCTCCCCACAAAGGTGGCGTCCAGTCTTCCCATCCTGTGCCCTCCTCACCACCCCCCCCACCTCTCTCCTCTGGTGTCTGTTCCCCTGGGAAGGAAACTTGCCACCATTTGGGTCCAGGATGAGTAATTGGTACTTAGAAGAAGAATAAAGATGCCAAACATGTCCACACATGTCTTAGTAACGCCTGTGTTTTTTCAGACCCTAGTTTCACATGGCCCAGAGTGTTCCGACTTGCTTTCTCAAGCACCATTCTCCGTAATCTTCCCTGGGTTAGATATGGCTGGGAACGGGAGAGACCCCAAGTGGGTCCCTTGGCTTTGAGGCACCAGATGATGAAGCTAAGCAGACAGAAGATAAGGTGACCCCCATGGGTGGTGACGTGACCACCCAGATTCCGGTAGGCAACCTTGATTATAGCCCTCCTCTGGGCATCTCATTTGTCAGAGCTATATTCATGGGGATCTGGTTCCCATAATGCAGTCATCACCTGTGGTCACTTATTCACTCAACAAACAATTAATGAGCAACCTGTTCGGTGGAGATGCTGCAGTGGGCAAGACACACAAGGTGTCAGTGTCATGGTACTTACGGTATGGCATGGCGTGGCAGGAGGAAGATAATCCTTAAATCATAATACCAGTTGTTACTGAATCACACTGTGGAAAGTGCTATGCAGAAGAGTGGGGGCACATAAAAGGGGGACCTGACTCAAGTTGGGCAGCTGTCAGGGAGTGTGTCTCCTTCTCAACTCACTGCCCAGCTGTGGACTGTTCTGGGCGGCTCCCTGACCCTGCGTCCTTTCCACATTGAACCAGGGCAAATGGATATGAGCCCACAAAGTGGAGGCAGCGCTGATGATCTAACCAGGCCGACCTGATCCTCAGCAGCTCCTTGCTGTGGGTTAACCTGGGAAGTGAGCGCCGCTTCCCTGTGCAAGGTCTCGTAACCTTACTTGGGATGTGCTTGTTCTCAAAGTAGAATGTGAGATAGTTTCTCTGTCCCAGTTACAAACAGATGACTGATGGCACAGGTGTTATCTGTGTTTTTCTATCTATCTATCTATCTATCTATCTATCTATCTATCTATCTATCCATCCATCCATCCATCCACCTCCATCCACCCACCCACCCATCCATCCACCCACTCATCCATCCATCCACCCACCCATCCATCTAACCACCCACCCATCCATCCACCCATCCATCTATCCATCTACCCGTTTTATCTTTCTACCTACCCCCTCTACCTACTATTTTTTTTTTAATAAAACAAATCTGAATGCTAGTAGACTGTAAACCAGTGTTATTCAAATTTGGCACGATTGACATCTTGGTTCAGATAATTCCTTGTCATCTAAAGGGGCTGTTCTGTGCATTGTAGGATATTGAGCAACAGCACTCCTGGCCTCTACCCACTAGATGCTGGTAACACCTCTTCCCCAACCTGTGGCAACCAAAAAATGTTTCCATACATTTCTAAGTGTCCCCTGGGAGGCATAACTGTCCCACAACTGAGAACTGCTATGGGCCATTAACTCTTCCACTGCCACCCCTGACTACCAGCCTCACATTTGACCAGTTTCCCAGCATGGCCCCAGTTGTCACTCTTGAACTTGGTCTTGAATGCTTCTTGTACGCATGAAGACCCTGAGGCTCCCAACGGGTGTCATCATCTGCTAGGCTAGGGACAGAGCCAAGCCTCTTATCTGGTACTCAGCTGACCACTGATCTGCACATATGGCCTCCTGTCCTGGGCCACATCGCAAGGGATATTCCCCAGGATTTGTGCACCTCTGAGACTGTTCCAGCTGCTATGTTCCCAGCCCCAAGCCCCTCTCCCAACTCCTGGGGATTTGTCATTTCCCCCAACTTCCAGGTAGTGTTCTTCAGAAACTGATGTGGCTCTAGAGGATTTCTCCAACTTTAAAGGGAGTTTATGTAAACACATGGAATTCTCAATGGGAAATTGTCTTTTAGAATTATAGAGTCATAGAGTTTAATGAGACCCAGGGAAGAAACCAGTATTTCATACAGGTCTGAGATATTTCTGCTTGAGGCCTCATCCAGCCTTTATGTCAATTCCTTTTAATCCTTTGGAAACTGTCCGGACTCCCTCTCTCCCCATTCCCCCTGACCTCCCTCCATGACTCTCTTTCAATGCACAGTTATTTATCCAACAAGATTGCCACCTGCCAGTGTTTGCTCTAAGTACTGGGATCCAGAGGCATCCTTACATTCATGTTGCTTAAGGTCTACTGGATATCCACTTATTTTATATTCTTGATTCTAAAATGCTCTTGATTATAAGATGCATCACTAATTGAAAGGTGGCCTTTTGGTAGTAAAAGGAAAGGGGAGAGAGAGAGAGAGAGAGAGGAAAAAGGAAAGGAGAAAGTGAAGGAAGGAAGGAAAGGAAGGAAGGAAGAAAGAAAGAAAAGAAAGAAAAAGAAAGAAAGAAAGAAAGAAAAGAAAGAAAGATGGTCTATATTAAATGTAAGTAGAGTAAGAAGTTTCAGAAACATGAAAGTATGGTAAACTTTGATTTTGGGGGGGCCTGAAAAATATATGCCTATAGCTATAGAAATGCAACATATTTAGTAACAATATTCCAAAAATCCAGTAGATGAGGCTTCATGAAAGTGGGTGTTTCAGTTTGCTAGGGCTTCCCTAACAAAGGACCATGAACTGGGTGGCTTAAAACAACAGAAATGTGTTATCTCACATGTGTTTCTGGAGACTGGAGGTCTGAGATCAAGGTGTCTGCAGAGCCACACTCCCTCTGAAACCTGAAGCAATCTTTTCTTGACTCTCCCTAGCTTCTGGTGGTGGCTGGTGGTCTTTGGCCTTCCTTGGTTTGCAACGGTATACCTCCAGTCTCTGCCTTTGTCATCACATGGCCTTCTCCCAGTACGTGGGCCTGTGTCCGAATTTCCCTCTTCCAATAGGGACACCAGTCCTATTGGATTGGAGGCTCATCCTACTCCAGTGAGACTTAGGGTCATTGACCCTATTTCCTAATAAGGTCACATTCTGAGGTACTGGGGTTAGGACTTCAATATACTTCTTTTGGGGGAACACAATTCAATCCCCCACAACAGTAGGTATCTATTGTATACTGTTCTCATTTCTATTTGTGATGGCATCTCTGTTTCTTTCTGAATCTCCTCCCACACTGCTGCTTCTTTACATCTCCCCTTGCATGAATGTAATGCAGACCTGAAATAGCTTTTTATTTGCTATTTTGTGAAATGAAGTTTTATTTTAAGCCAGGAAACCCATTGTATTATTTTTCTAGGGCTGCTGTAACAAATTAGCACAAACTTAGTGGCTTAAAACAACACAAATTTATTACCTCACGGTTCTGGTCAGAAGTCTAAAGTGAGCCTTAGGGAGGTTAAAGTCAGGGGGTCAGCAGGGCTGTATTCTTTCTGGAGGCTCCAGGGAAGAATCTGTCTCCTGGTCTTTCCCAGCTTCTGGAGGCTTCCTGCTTGCATCCCCCTGGCTCCTGGCCCCTTCTCCACCTTCACAGTCCATCAGCCCGACCTCTGCTTCCCCCATCATTTCTCTTTTTTCTAACCTTCCCACCTTCCTCTTATAAGGACCCTTGCATTACACTGGGTCCACCTGGATAATCCAGGATAATCTCTACATCTCAAGATCTTTACTTAACTACTTTTGCTAAATCTCTTGGCCAGGTAAGGTAACATATGTTCATGTCCTGGGGACTGGGATGTGAACATCTTGAGCAAGGGGCAGTCTTCTGTCATCGTGGAGGGGCCATACCCATGATGAACTGCTTTCACACATGCTCAAAAAATCTCTCTCTAGGGAGGGTGTCCCCTCATACAAAAGTGGGCAATAAGACAGGAATAAATACCAAACTAGGGGTTGGGATACGTGCCTATAACTGTTTAAGGGGATCATAGATTTTGAACCAAAAATCAGGGCAAAAAGGTCAAATAACAGAACACTGCATTCAAAGTAGGAAGGTCCTCAGATGTCTAGGACATCAGGTCACCGTTGACCCCATATCCAACCAAATCTTTCAGTTCTTCTCCTCTAGACATTTTCCAGGTTGCCCACTTCCTTCCATCTCTGGGGCTGCCAACCTGTCCAAGCCTCTTTTGTGCCTCACCTGGACGACTTCAGCGGCCTCCTAACTGGTCTCTGCAGCCACCCAGATGCCCAGGGGAATCTTTCTTAAACACGAACTGGTCATGTTAGCCCCCTACTGGCAGTCTCCAGTAAGGATTCAGTGCTGTCAGAATCATGTTCAAAGGCATAAGCCTGGCCCCTATAGTCCTGCGTGGTCTGGCTGCTGAGTCTTCCCTGCTGCCACTGGTCCTACTAGTAGATGCTCCAGCTGACCCCTGTCTCTAGCCCCTCTCTCTTTCCCCAACACTTGTTCTTCCAGAAACTATCAGGCTAAGCTCTTCCTCATCAAGAATCCCTTCCTGGACCACCAGAGACGTTCTCCCTATTGCAGCAGAGACCCACTTTTGCTGTTATTGCTTGTTTAACTCTGTCCACTCTGCCAGACTTTAGGCTCCTTGGGAGCAGGTCTTGTCACTAGTGCCTAGTGTTGTACCTGACACATAGTAAACCCTCAACACATAGTCCTTGAATACAAGACCAATGAATTCTGATTTCAGCGGACTATGTGACTTAGAGCAAGTTTTATTCAACCCCTAGGCACTTCAGCTGCCTCATTTAGGAGAGTGGTAGAGATATGTCTTACATTTATTTTCAGTTTTCTCCTTCCCCCATCCATCTGTGTATGTATGAATCTATCTATCTATCCATCTATCTATCTATCATCTCTATCATTTATCTGTGTATCCATCCTTCTCTAGCCTGCCTATCTACCTACCTACTTACCTATCTCTATCTTATCTATCTCTATCCTTTCTTCTTCCTTCTTCCATCCATCCATCCATCCATTATTGAGAAACACAGGTGAATGGATGGTTTGAGAGGCAGCTTTAGAAGGGACAAGTTCAGAAGTCAGAGAGGCCTAGCTTTGAATCATGATTCTGCTATTTTATTCTGAGTGACCTTGGACCAGTTACTTAACCTGTCTGAGCCTCACTTTACTCATCTGTAGAAATGGGGACACTACCAGTATCAGCAGAGTTAAACGGAACCGTGTCTGTAAAGTATAGAGCCAGGACAGAGTCGCTGCTTTTAAAAACAGTAGCAATTAGTATCACTGCTGTTAAAAACATTTGACATAATAGAGTCCAGCGCAAATCCTTCTCCTGTGTCAGGGACCTGCAGTTGGGCAGAGCAGTGTGGTTGACTTCCTATTGCCCCAAACTCCATCTCTCCATCAGGTCTCCCTCCATTCCTCAGCACTTGTTCTGTTCCGGAAACTTGGCAGGTAGTGAGTGCAGTTATTTTCAGAGGAATGAGTGGGTAAAATCGGCAGCATTTCCCCCGGAGTGTCTGTGCCCGAGGAGTATGAGTTTCTGGCGCATCTGCTTTGTGTACAAAAGCCTCGTCCTCCCCCAACACCACCCCCTGCCTGGGAGGCTGAGCAAGCAGGGCCCAGGCTACTTCCTGCACTCCCGTTCCCTGCCAGGGGAGGGCTTGCTGACCAGCTGGAAGAGCTGGGGGGAGAGAAACGGCACCGACAGCTTTGCTTCCAGGTTGCTGGACAAGCGGAGGAAAGAGGTCAACACCAGAGGGTTGGAGGCTTGGGAGGGACTTGAGAGCAGAGCTCAGGGATTCTTCCTCCACCTGCAGCCCAGCCTGGGAGGATGATGAGTGATAGTGACAATGACTGTGGCTAATGGGATGGGCATCCACTCCCCACTGTCTCAGCTTAGAATATCCAAGTGGGATCACTTTAACCCACCGTATATGCATGTGTGTGTGTGTGTGTGTGTGTGTGTGTGTGTGTGTGTGTGTGTCTTTCTTACGGCCCCTGTAGGTGTCCAGAGGTTGCCTTAGGTCTTATGGCTTTCGAGGGGTGGGGAGGTGTGTGCTCTACACACGGCAGGAATGAAGACGTTGACCCTGGGGCAGTGCCTCTCTTGCCCTAGAGGATCAACTGAGGAGCGCGGGCAGCAGGAGAGCCCCTGGTCTAGCAGAGACGGTCCTGCTCACCTGGCGTTTCCTGGGGATTGGTCCCACTCCAAACCACTCAGGTGCATGGCCTTTGGCGTCAGCTACCCCTCACCACCCCTTTTCCCCTGTGAGCCCCAGTCCTGCCTGCCTTCCTGTCTCTCACGGTAGCCTTTGTGGTAGGTAGGGCAAGACGATCCTCTCTGACCATTAACAGTGGAGCTCACATAATATTAGCTGTAAAAAGTTCATTCTTTTTTTTTATTTCTGTAAGGACAGGGAGGACTCCATCTTCAGAAAACACAAGTCTAATTTCCACTTCCTGTACTGGGGAGCTGAGTCTCCATAATGAAACAGGTTGAATCACCACGGTGGCCTCAATTCTATTCCTTCATGTTGCAGGAGGGATGTCCAGGGCTCGGAGAAGGAAACAACTTGCCCAAGTTAGCGTGTGGTTACTAAACAGCCAGGTCAGGGTTTGAATGTCGACTTCACCACCGTGCTTTCCTGCCTCCTTCACGGCCTTGGGCAGATCAGCCCCTCGGAGTCTCTGTTTGTCCTGCTGATCCATGGACACAACCCGTCTTGCAGGGCAGGAATAATACAGTAGTTGTAGTGATGATGCTGATGGCAAACACTCTCACATTGCCCCCTTGAAGACATCTTTTATGTGTTGACACGACAGTCCTCTGAAGGGGTACACCCGTCACAGGGCTAAAGATGGTGCAGGTAAGGAAAGTGATCATAACAGGGCCCGACACACAGTAGGCTATACATGGCAGGTCTTCTTCTCCTCACTCTCATCGACAGAGACATGAAGTGGAACTGGCCTTAGGTCTGCGAGGCCTCACGGAAGCCCTGCCTTAATCAACCCCGGCTCCCCTGTTTTGGAAACTTTTCTAGCATCTTCTCTCCAGTTTGGCTGCTGCAGTCTCTTGGCACCTTGCAAAATACAGTCATTCCCAGACAGCAGAGAAATTATTTTTCTCTTCGAAGAGTTCCACTCTCCCCCTTGGCCACCATTTCCCTCCTGTTGTTGGGGAGCAGAGTCTCCGAGAGCAGCATGAATCTGGGGCAGGGCCCAAGGATCACCACCTCCCATATTGAAGGGCCCTAGTGCTTCCCACGGGGGGATTCAGGAAGAACTAATCCCCACCTGGGAGAGAGGGAGCAGCCCAGGTGGTCAGCCTCCTGCTGGGGGTCCCACTGCCCTGAGCACGTGAGCAACACGCCTCTTTCTCTCCAAGCCGTCGCCTCCCGGAGCACAAGCCCCCTTCTCCAGGGGAGAAATCTGGCGCCCACTGGTCTTGGAGTGCCAGCTGGCACACTGGGACCAGCTACAAAACCGAGTTCTTGTTTCCTTAGGATCGGGTGGGAGGGAGTCCAGGCCTCCAAGGCGATGGGCATGTTAATAGTGATGTTGACAAGGACAACTGGGACAGAAGCAGCTACCATCTAATAAGTGGCAGACTCTTCCCCAGGCACTTTTCACTCATCATCAGATGGAAGACTTAAGCCACCCCATGAGGTGGGCATCCTTCCCCCATTGTACAGACCAGAAAAGAGAAGCTTAGGTGGCTTACCAGGTGGTGTGCCCCAGATCACATGGCCCAAGTGAGGCCTCCCACCCAGGGCTGAGTGATGACGGACTGAGGTTCTCACTGCTAAACAACAGGGGGTCAAAGCGCATTGTGCCCCCCACCGTGTGGCAGACACTAAGAGGACGGGCTCTGTGTCAGGCCGCCCGGGTCTGAATCAAGTCTCTCCCGCTTCCTGGCTGGGTCACCGTGGACAGTTTGCATCACTGAGCCTCAGCTTCCTTGCTGGGAGGTGAGGACACTGAAGGGGTCAACGGTGCCTCACTGATAAATTGTCATCTTGAAGATTCAGTGAGACGGTGCTTCTGATGCTCAGGGTCTTGGAACATAACTGGGTTTCTCAACCTTGACACCATTGACCTTGGGGGCTGGATCATTCTTCACTGTGGGGTGCTGTCCCATGCACTCTACCCTCTAGGTGCCAGGAGCACCAGCACTCCCAGTTGTGATAACCGAACATGTCTCCAGATGTGGAAAAACGTCCGCTGTTGGGCGGGCGGGGGGAGAAATTGCATGCCCTTGAGAATCACTGGCACATACCAAGTGCCCATTACATGACAGGTATTTTATGATTATTATTCTGATTGGACCCTAAGCTACCTCAAAGCCAGTCTGCTGGGAAAGTCCTTTTGGGAATTCCTTAACCTCTTTTGCATCCAGGAGGGCAACTTCTTGAGGAAATCTGGAGCTGCTCCCTGGCTAGGGTAGCCTGAAGGGAAAACCATCCCAAAGAACTGTGCAATAATCACCAGTTTTTGTTCCCAATTCCTTTCGGGGGGATTATTTTAATTACATTTAAATTTTTCTAAGTTTTTATTTTAATTCCAGTTAGTTAACACACGGTATTATATTAGATTCAGGTGTACAATATAGCGATTCATCACTGCCGTACATCACCCAGTGCTCATTTTGACAAGTGCGCTCCTTCATCCCCATCACCTGTTTCACCCACCCCCCACCCCCAACCCTCTGGTGACCATCAGTTTGTTCTTTAGAGTTAAGATCTGTTTGTTGCTTTGTCGCTCTCTCTTATGTTTTCTCCTCTGCTTGTTTCTTTTGTTTCTTAAATTCCACATATGAGAGAAATCCTATGGCATTTGTCTTTCTCTGACTTATTTCACTTAGCATTATACCCTGTAGATCCATCCATGTCATTGCAAATGGCAAGATTTCATTCTTTTTTTATGGTTGAGTAATATCCCATTGTGTGTGTATGTGTGTGTGTGTATTGTGTGTGTATGTATCCCACATCTTCTTCATCCATTCATCTATCAGTGGACACTTGGGCTGCTTCCATATTTAGGGTAGATAATGCTGCTATAAACACAGGGGTGCATGTATCCCTGTGAATAAGTGTTCTTGTATTCTTTGGCTAAATACCAGGAGTGCGATTGCTGGACATAGGGTAGTTCTATTTTTAACTTTTTGAGGAACCTCCATACTGGCTGCACCAGTTTGCGCTCCCACCAACAGTGCACGAGGGTTCCCCTTTCTCCACATCCTCACTAACACCTGTTGTTTCTTGTGTTGTTGACTTTAGCCATTCTGACAGGTGTGAGGTGGTATCTCATTGTAGTTTGATTTGAATTTCCCTGGTGATAAATGATGTTGAGCATCTTTTTTTTTTTTCTTCTCTTTTCTTTTTTCTTTTCTTTCTTTCTTTCTTTCTTTCTTTCTTTCTTTCTTTCTTTCTTT